>NW_026887322.1:0-11632 GCF_032173495.1 Musca vetustissima
CGAGATGCTTAAATCTGGTGCTGCTAACTACCAAGTTTTTTTGCTGCCGTGAAGTCTTTTCATCTTTGTATTCCGTCGGAGCATGGGTACGAATACGATTGATGTAGAAGAGCTTTGCTTTTATACTGATTATAGAATCTGGAGACGAGGTATTTTATTGTCCTGTTAACCATAAACCCGCAGCCAAGTGGAAAGTATCAGAAGAAGCAAACATCCCTTTGAACATATCAACTAGTTTAGCTCACTTGAAATCCCCTACAAATAAAACAGAAAATATTTATCATCCAAAGTTGACAACAAAAACTAATGTAAATGTCAAAAAAACAACGAACACAAATTGATACTAAAACAAATTGCAAGCAATTTAAATAATGTGGAAAACATTTGCTGAATACCAAAAATGCCTCGAACATAAATCATTGTATTAAAATATTAAGAATTGCATAGTGAAAAAATCCTAAAAATTACATAAGGGACCAATGGGAATTTTCACAACATTTCTTTTCTTTTTCGAGAAAAAAAAAAAACTATAACAAAGAAGCAGCAGCTGTACAACAACGGCCGCACTCACACACCTCAGAAATTCCTTGGTGTGAATAGTCATTTGGTGAAGCAATAGCTTTAACTTCAACTGCGGCATTAGAATAAGAAGCTGTGACAAATAAAAGAAAACGAAAAAAAAAAACAAAACTATTTTCCTCATATATATGTATGTTTGTTTTTGTTTTATTTGTGTCTCTCGTTTCCCAGCTTATATTTAGGTAAAGCTATGTGACCTTACAACATGATCCCAAAGCAATAACTTAACAATATAACAGCGACAGAGACTGAGGCTGAGTCATGTTCCAATTGGAATAGGAAACGGAAACAGAAAAACAATGCACAATACACACACCAATTGAACTACAATAGGCGACAATAGTGTCCATCAATAGGAAAACCTGTTAGAATAGGGAATACTATGAATGTTCGAACAAAAACTCCAACTGTGTCACACAGCACAGCGCCAGAGAACAGACAGTAGTAGCCTCGTTGACTGCAAATGCTGATAGAGGCCAATAGAAATGCTTAAATAGTAAGACACAATCGAAATGAGAACGAAATAAATAAAGAGAAAGACAATTCGCAGCACTTGTTTGACATCGAACATAAAGTAAAAGCGAGTGCTAACACGACCCGAAGCATAACTTCTCCTGATCAACTATTTTCCATCTGCTGCGATGATGTCTCCCAGATATAAGGTGCCATCCGACTTTGAAGCTTTTCCTCTATCTAATAAAATTGGAATTGCATACTGTTCACAAATATAAATAATATTATTGTTACTTTGTTATTGACATTATAATCAAAGGAATATCTCGGCAAGAAAATCTATTGTAGAACGGTTTGTATAAATCATGTTATTCGGGGTAGGTTATCAAAGTTGTTTATTGAAATAGTAAATTTAAAAACAAAAAACAATGTTTATATTTATGTTTACTTGAACCTCATGGGATGTAAAGTCAATCAGGAGGATGGATCCAAATCTTTGAAAACTCAACAAAGTAAGCAAACCAGTATAGTCGGACGAGTCAACCTACAAAATTACCACCGGACTTAAACTTTTCTACTTTAATTAGTAAGGAAAGTTCAAAAGTCGGACGTGATACCCTTCATATAGTCGGTCACATAAAAGTGATGTTTATACATACAATATCCTGTAGATAGAACAGACATAGAATATTTGGAGAACACATAAATCTGGACCTAATTCAGTACTCTGTGTAAAATTTTGTCTCAATCGGACAAATATTGACAGTATGGTGCACCATTTACATAAAATCGGACGAAACTATATATGGGAGCTATACATAAATTTGAACCGATAAAAAAAAACTTGGCATATACCAATATAGGCCTAATTCAGCACTCTGTGTAAAATGTTGTCTAAATCGGACAAATATTGGCAGTATGGTGCTCCAATTACATAAAATCGGGCGAAACTATATATGGGAGCTATATATAAATCTGAACCGATTTTAGTTTTTGAATCGATTGGGTATCTTTGTATGGGATGCTAAAATCTATTACGATTTTTATACCCTCCACCATAGTATGGAGGGTATATTAATTTTGTCATTCCGTTTGTAACTCATCGAAATATTCATTTCCGGCCCTATAAAATATATATATTCTTGATTAGGGTAAAATTCTAAGACGATCTAGCCAAGTCCGTCTGTCCGTCCGTCTGTTGTAATCACGCTATCTTCTGAAGGAATTTAGATAGGGTGCTGAAATTTTGCATCGGGTTGTCTTTTGTCTGCAGGCAGGTCAAGTTCGAAGATGGGATATATCGGTCCACGTTTAGGCATAGCTCCCATATAAGGGTATCCGCCAAGTTTCGGTATTTTGGGGTTCTTGAGCGCGTTTTTCAGCCGAATTCGCTGAAATTTGATACATTGGGTTCTTACTGGGTACTAAATGTCTCCACAAAAAATTATAAGTATAGGTCCACTTTTTCTGGTAGCCCCCATATAACGGTACCTCCTAATTTTTAGTATTTTGGGGGTTTTAGTCGTATTTTTCCACCGAATTGGCTGTAATTTAGTATTTGGTGTTCTTAATAAGTACCAAATCTCTCCACAAAAAATTATGAATACAGGTCCTTTTCTTCGGGTAGCCCCCATATAAGGGTACCCCCCCCCCCTATTTTCGGTATTTTGGGGTTCTTGAGCGCGTTTTTTCAGCCGAATTCGTTGAAATTTGCTACATTGGGTTCTTATTGGGTATTAAATGTCTCCACAAAAATTTATAAATATAGGTCCACTTTTTCTGGCAGCCCCCATATAACGGTACCTCCCAATTTTTAGTATTTTGGGGGTTTTGATCGTATTTTTCCGCCGAATTAGCTGTAATTAAGTATTTGGAGTTACTCATAGGTACCAAATCTCTCCACAAAAAATTATGAATATAGGTCCATTTTTTCGGGTAGCCCCCATATAAGGGTACCCACAATTTTCGGTATTTTGAGGTTATTTACCACTTTTTAACTGAATTCGCTGAAATTTGGTACTCTGAGTTCTTATTGGGTAGCAAATCTCCCTACTAAAAATTATAAATATAGGTCCATTTTTTCGGATAGTCCCCAAATAAGGGTAGCCTCAATTTTCGGTATTTTGGGGGTTTTGATCTGAAATTTGGTACTTTGAGTTCTTATTGGGTAGCAAATTTCCCTACTAAAAATTATAAATATAGGTAAATTTTTTCGGATAGTCCCCATATAAGGGTACCCACAATTTTCGGTATTTTAGGGTTCTTGAGCTCGTTTTATAACTGAATTCTCTAAAATTTTGTACATTGGGTTCTTATTGGGTACCAAATTGTAATTTAGTACGTCGAGTTCTTATTAGGTAGCAAATCTCTCCACTATATTATTCTTGTGGTGGATGGTATAAAAACGTCTTAATATTCTGCAATTCCAAATTGTGTTTGTATGTCAACGGTGTATTGTATAGGACCTATCTATTTGGGTTATAATTTTTAGGCTTCCAACACCTCTAAGATATCGATGTGCATACTTATAGCCATATACTTTGAAAGACGCTCCAATAGTGACCCTGTCACATTCTTATTTTGACATAAGGGTTTTGATGTGCAGTGTTCTACTTAGTACACAAAACTACATCAGTTCCTCGAGTTATAAAATTGGCTACACTAAATAATAAACTTAAATTGTCGTGTGATTATTGTAAGTAATGTTTAACTAATATCTAGACTAAAAATAATTTATGCAGAAATAAACATTAAAAAAAATTCTTACCCCTCACAAAAACAAAAAACTTTTCAAACACTCATCGTAAAAAACTAAATAATAGAAATCGCAAAACAAATTTCAGTGAAATCTCACTGGCGTAGAACAATGGTGACGGTTAGTGTTCAGGGAAAGCGAAACAAATACAATAAAATAATAACACAAATGTTGTGCTACAACAAATGAGACACTGTCGTTACAACAACAGTCGCAATCAAGAAGAAGAATAAGAGGACTAACAAATATACAATTGTTCATCTAACACATTCATTATTTTATCGATGCTTTAACATTGCCAGCCAGATGAGTCTAGGGCTTAGTTTTATTAGAAAAAATACTCCATGGGTTGTCTATGTTGCGCCGAAGAGAATGTGACAATTTTGGCGAAGGGAAAAATAAACAAACTAAGGGGAAATGTAACGAAAAAATAAAGAACACAACATTTTTTGTAAATTTGTATAGAGGAATGTAAATATATATTAAATTTTAATTGAATATACAATTTTGTAAGATAGGTCAACAATTTAATTGTTATTAATATTTCAAGGAACACAGATGTTCGATTGCTCAAAATAATACGAGGGATACTACTACATATATATTTCTGTTCTAAAAATTAAAATGTGAAGATTCATTCTCAATGATGGTTTAATTTTCCATGAGTAAGAAGAATTCTTCACTTAGGCATTCAAAATAGATAAATATCGTGCGTGTGGAGGCCTTTCTGCACAGATGCATGCCACCCTACAAAAACTTGTAAAACTCGGTTAAAACCCTCATAATATCGAAAACTGGATTGTCCCAGGTATAAAGAATGGGCGGTACCTCGAAACATTGACATTTTCTACAGTTGTTTTGGGATGGAATCTGATGTTTTGGGATGGAATCGGATGCGAAAACCTTAAAAGAGAGATGGCCGATGGGTCGTAAATGGTGTAAATCATTATTCCTCGCCGCGTCCGAGGATAGATTCTTAAGTGAGGGACACGGTGGAGTCAGTCAGGATCTAGAAGTAGTGTTCGTCAATTGGGCAAACGAAGAAAATAAAACGCGCTGTGAATGAAGAATGTAAATGGAAGTCTCAATCGTGTTCAAGTGAGACTGTGAGAGACAGCGGTATGTGATATCATTTCATTATTTTATGTTTATTTTTAAAAGAAAAACCTATACTCCACGCGCCTTATTGGATTTATTGTGAGAATTAACAGAGGGTCATCCGATTTCAAATATAGTATTAATCATTAGGAGTGCCTACAGGTCTACTTATTGGATTTATTGTGAGAATTAACAGAGGACCATTGGGTCTCAAATATAGTATTAATCATTAGAAATGTTGATAGGCCTATTTCTTTCAATTTTACCGTTTGGTCTCAAGTTAGAATTACACGTCAAAAATGCCGATAGGTTTCTTTCTTTGAACGTTATCACTAATTACAGAGGTTCGTTTTGTCTGTTGTGCGCTCTAGAGAAGGAAGAAAGTTAGTTTTGATTGTCCTAAACGTATATAATTGAAGTCCTTCAGTTTTTTTCCATTGACATCCCCTTAGGTCGGTTATTTTACAAAAGGTTTTATTTCCTAGGAATTCGGTTCGGATGCTTGGGAAGGCTGGACAATGATACAGGAAATGTTATAGCGTTGCTTCCCTCGCTTCCTATTTTGTGTAAGTGGGCCCGCAGGCTGTTATGTACTGTGCGAATATCGGCCAGTCTGCTGATTATGTCGATATAAATTTTGGATAACGCACAATTTTACGCAGTTAATTTCACCCGATTCCATTTCAATGGTCCTCCAAAGACGATATCTCTATTCTCTAATATTGTGCATATGAGCATTTCAAGTATGTACCCAAAGTTGTGGTAGATTTTTAGCTTGCAAAAAAACTGTAAAATGTACCGAATTTTCTGTTTGTTCACATTAATTTTTAATACCCTGTAACTCACAACTGAATGTACCATACCAAAAACATCAAAATATTTATACCCTTCACCACACTGTGGTTCAGGGTATTATGCCTTTGTACATATGTTTGTAACAGAGAAACAGAAACGAGATAGACACATGGTTCCTTTTAAGAACATGCATAGATTCACTTTCGACTTAGATTTATGCATGTCTGTCCGTCCGTCCGACCGTCTGTCTGTCGATGTTAAATTGTAAAGAAACTACAGGGCGCATTTATGATCCGAATTGGATGAAATTTGGCATAGGTCACCTATTCGGCCCAAGGACGAACCCTTCGGAAAAATCGGTTGAGACTTAGAAATAACTCCCATATATATATTTGTCCGATTTAATGTAAACGGCCCCTATATACCTTTCGATTTGCACGAAATTTGGTAAAGCCAAATGAATGATGTGTGTTAAGTTTCCTGAAAATCGGTTCAGATTTAGATAAAGCTCCCGTATATATTTTCGTCCGATTTAATGTAAATGGTGCACCGAAGTCCCTATATATCATTCGATTTGCACGAAATTTGGTACAGCGTAATGAATTAGGTATATAATGATGTGTGTCAAGTTTCTTGAAAATCGGTTCAGATCTAGATATAGCTCCCATATATATTTTCGTCCGATTTAATGCAAAATGGCGAACCAAAGTCAATATATATTTTTCGATTTGCACGAAATTCTGTACAGCGTAATGAATTAGGTCTAGAATGATGGCATAGCGAACTGAATAAAATCTAGAATGATGTGTGTTAAGTTTAGTGGAAATCGGTTCAGATTTGGATAAAGCTCCCATATATATTTTCGTCCGATTTAATGTAAATGGTGCACCAAAGTCCACATATATCTTTCTATTTGCACGAAATTTGGCACAAGTATTTTCGTCCGATGGTGCACCAAACTTCTCATGTTTATCAGATATTTATCCAAATAATCAACGGGTGTCCGATTGATATTTGCTTTAAATTGATTTACAATGTTAGGATTCATCTGTGAATATACCCAAAGTGGTGAAGGGTATCACATAGTCGGCCCACCCGACTTCGCTACATTCCTTACTGGTTTTTTTACTGCGAAATGCCACCCTTCCAATAGGCCTAAAACTGAAATTGTATAATCGATTCCTTACTAGAAATCTATCAGTACAGCTTAGGGTTCACATCAAGAGTGCAAACAGGTTTTTGGGATAAATTGTATAAAAAGTTACTGTGAGCCGTTTGGTCAGACAAATCGCGTTACATGAATGCATGTTGCACTCAAGGGCAGCAGACAAGCGCAGAACTTGGGACCGTATTGAATCTGTGCTGGGAAGGAGAATATAAAGCCTGTTTTAGAATTGATACGAACTATATATGTAGTAATATATTAACAGATTTAAATTTTGTATATAAATTTCTGTGACGAATTCTGACAATGTGAGTATACCCTAGCCGTAGAAGTAAAAGTCGTTATACCACCAATAATCTGGAATGCGGCTGCAAAATACATTAATGGGGCGCGACCTTTGTATGGGGTTATGTGAGAACATTAGCCCATATCGTGTTTTATCTTCAAAAAGTTTTTTTGCCATCCAGGAATTCGGAATGCCACTTCTCTAAGTTTCACCTAATGTAAATAGTAGATAATTTTTGCATAGAAAGGATAATCGATTTTATCCAAACTAAGATCAATGTCTAAGAAAGAGAATAATACAATATAGATTTACACAGATTGATATAGGTCCATTACTTCGGGAAGGCAATTACCTGGTGAGCGAGTTTAATGATTGTTTAACCCAAACCGCTGCAGGATCTGATACCCATATAAGACAAACTGAGCTGAGTTAAAAAATGTATGCTTTATACTGGACACTGTAATTAATTGAACCTACGCTTAAGAAAACGTTTTAGGAGCTGGTAAATGATATAGGATTTCAGTTATCCAGTCTACAATAAGTAGGTAGAGGTTGATTTTCTCTCTAAATATTGAGATTTTCTTATTACAATATTTTCTATAATAAACCAGTGAGATATAATTGTACCGTATAGTGTGATAATGGTAATATTAAAATATGTAGACCTCCGACCTCTTCCATTAAGGGAACCCCACCCATTCTCGATTTAAATTTTTCAAGATTTTCAATGGGCTGGTATATCAATACCAATGCTTGTTAAGGTTTGTAACTTTGCACATATATATTTAAAGATTTAAAAGAGAAGAAAAATATTTTTGTTATTGTTTTGTTGTTGTTTTTTGTAATTAAAGAAAAGTCCTTATTTTTGATGGCGGACATGATAACTCCTCACTGGAACATCGGAATCCGAAATTTCCAAAGGTCTTAGAAAGAGGTCATGGCTGGCTCTCGCATGAACTAGGATTATTGACTTCGCTCTAAAATTAAAAAAATGGCGGACCTTTGAAAAAATATTTTTGAAAAATCGCCGATTTTTGACCAAAAACCAAGTTAAAAAAAATATAAGGGAGATCTTCACCGATTGGCTTTATCCTAGTTCATACGATAGCTATTCACTCACAGAGAATCGATTGGGTTATTAGTTTTTAAGTTATCGTGCCCGCCATTCGCAAAAGAGAAAAACGCGTTTAAAGTTTGAGAAGCCCTTTAGCCGTCACTTGATGCTGACACAATAAAGCGGCTATATCTTCAAGAGTTCTTGAGATTTTTGCTTGACATTTTGTAGGGACATTCTTGAATTAGTGTAGATTCGAATTCAATCAAAAAAATTTTGACCCCGAGAATGGAGGATTGAAGATTTTAAATGGCTGGTAAATGAATACCAATGCTTGTTAAGGTTTGTAACTTGGCACATATATATTTGAAGATTTAAAAAGGAAGAAAAATAATTTACCAAAATTTTTTGTTGTTGTTTTGTTGTTGTTTTTTGGGTTCAAAGAAAAGTCCTTATTTTCGATGGCGGGCATGATAACTCCTCACTGGAACATCGGAATCCGAAAATTCCAACTGTGTTAGAAAGAGGACATGTCTGGCTCTCGTATAAACTAGGATTATTGACTTCGCACAACAATTAACAAAATGGCGGAACTTTGAAAATTTTTTTATGGAAAATCGCCTATTTTTTACCACAAACTAAGTTAAAAAATAAGGAAGATCTTCACCGATTGGCTTTATCGTAGTTCATACGAGAGCTACACACTCCCAGAGAAACGTGTCAAAATTTGAAACCGATTGGTTACTAGTTTTTGAGTTATCGTGCCCGCCATTCGTTTTGAGAAAAACGCGTTTAAAGTTTGAGAAGCCCTTTAGCCGTCACTTGATGCTGACACAATAAATCGGCTATATCTTCAAGAGTTCTTGAGATTTTTACTTTAAATCAAAAAAAATTTTGACACCGAGAATGGGGGGGTCCCCTTAATAGAATAGAAACTAATACAAGTTCATCATGTTTCCCAGAAGTGAATATTATATACTCCATGAAATGCAAATTTTGTCCGTATGCAAATTTTGTATTTTTTCACACAAAAGTCTGGGTTCATTCGATCCTCTAAGTATTGACGGATTATAATTAAAAGAGCGACCAAAAAAAAAAAAAAAAAAACTGACAGAAATAAAGTTGTTGGTCCATTTCGTTTCCTAAATACTTACCGATCATCATTGGGGTCTTCTTTGATCAGAACCAGAATTAAATGCAAAATTTCTTGATGATTGTTTTAAAACTGTGATCTTTATTGTTCGTTCATAGAATTCGCTATATATATATATAAACATATTAATAGCTTGTTCGAACAAAATGTATTAACAAATGCGACGCCCCTGAAGGGTATTTCCCAAAATGGTCTTGTGTGCTCAATTGTGTTCTCAATTAAAAAATTGCCGGCTGCTTACAAAATGCAATAAATGTTCCTATTTATATATTTTTTTAATAGTCATTTGCTTTGTTGATAAGCTGGCCAGTTCAGCTTGAGAAAATCAGCACAACATCGTTATCAGCAGCGTAAAATCCCACATTGTTTGTTGAGCGGTCAGATTGTCTGTATTAATCATATCACATACCGGCGTATAGATCAGCTATAAATAAGAAGAGAATTTCACTTTTTCAATTTGTTTACACAACAGCATTGAAAGTATGCGGCTCGAAGTGACAATTGTGTGGTTGGGTTTAATGTTTCTTCTTTGTCCAATTCATGGCCAGGGAGTGTCGTTAAACGACTTAATAAATAATGCATTTAAAACTAAACCAGAGACTGGAATATCTTTAAACGATTTAATTAATAACACATTTAAAACTAAACCGAATACAAATAACCCAGATACGGGTACAAAAGTGACGGAATCATCCGACGTAGTGAAAAAATCCTATAAAACTTGTGGACTTGATAAAGAATGTGTTCCACGACATCTGTGCCTGGATGGTGTCGTAAATAAAAATGGTGTGGGTATGATTGATATTCGAGTTGATCGTGCGGTATGTTCATACAATGAATTATGCTGTGATCTAAGTAGAAAGGTAATGCTCAATATTTTTTCCTAATACGTTTTACATTATAAAAAAAAGTATTTGTTTTTTAGACAACGGTTCCCGTAGTAGATCCCAAACCGCCCGTAGTACACCAAGGTTGTGGTTGGCGCAACGAAAACGGTGTTGGTTACAAAATTTCCGGCGCCCGCGACAATGAAACTGAATTCGCAGAATTCCCTTGGATGGTGGCTATCGTACGCAGCGTGGATGTTAATGGGGAAATTGCATATATGTATGCCTGTGGTGGATCACTGATAGCCAAAAATGTAGTCTTGACCGGCGCCCATTGCCTCATCAATCGTGAGCCTAACGAGCTCATTGTCCGGGCCGGTGAATGGGATACTAAAAGCGAAAATGAAATTTTACCACATGTCGATAGGAGGGTACATGAAATAATCCGACATGAAAAATTCCACAAAGGTGCCGTATACAATGATGTGGCTTTACTGATTCTCAACGAGCCCTTCGAATGGCAGGAAAATATTCGACCCATCTGTCTACCAGAATCAAATATAAATTTTGATAATCAACGTTGCTACGCCACCGGTTGGGGTAAAGATAAATTCAATAGTGAAGGTCAATATCAGACGATATTAAAGAAAATTGATTTACCCATTGTTCCGCATGACCAATGTGAAGAGATGTTACGGCAGACGCGTCTTGGATTGCGTTTTGAACTGCATGAAAGTTTTATTTGTGCGGGCGGTGAGAAGGGAAAAGACACATGCAAGGGTGATGGGGGATCACCGTTGGTATGTCCTGTGCCTGGCACAGCTGGTCGGTTTTATCAGGTCGGCATTGTGGCATGGGGTATCGATTGTGGTCAGGAAAATATTCCTGGTGTTTATGCAAATCTCCCGCATTTACGTTCTTGGATTTTGGAGAAACTCTCCGCTAAAGGTATTTCATATGCAGATTTTACACCATAAGTAAGGGGAGACTGGAATTGTATGATAATAAACATATTTTATAGAAAAATGCAATTAATTTATTTTAACTAATTACGACTTATACCCCGCACCAAACTAGGGTACATTGTTAAATATATATTTGCATATGTTTGTAACATACCGAAGGAAACAATATAGACACATATCTAACGTTTAAGACACACTTCTGCTATAATACATCAGATCGTTTTGTTATCCGATGCAATAAAATTGTTTACAACACCTCGAAATATTCATCTGAGATCCCATAAAGTATATGTATTCTTGATCAAAAAAAAAAAAAATCGATGCAGAATTAGCAATAAAGATCCGTCTGTTGAAATCGAGATATAGCTCAAAACATTCTAAGTACAGCTTTAAAATGGGCATACATTTCTGAGCATACATTTCCACTATTCATAGGATATTTTGTAATGAAAATCGCATACATCGGATCACTTTCTAGGGTAGTCCCCAAAATATTCGGAAT
>NW_026887323.1:0-114959 GCF_032173495.1 Musca vetustissima
CTTCAATGTGTCGGTCAGTGCGGAGGATATTGATGCAAGGTCTTGTATGAAACGTCGGTACCAACCGGCGGTTCCTAAAAAGCACCTTACTTCGCGTGGAGTTTTTGGTATCGGGATTTTGAGTATAGCACTGACTTTCTCAGGATCAGTCTTCAAGCATCCATTTCCGATGATGAAACCGAGGTACCTCAACTCACGGAAACAAAATAATGACTTTTTCAAACCAATGGTTAAGTTGGCTTTTATTAAGCATTCCGCAACTTCGCTTAGCAATCGTAAATGGGTTTTTCGAATTCATTAGATATAATTAATAGATCATCGAGATAGATGAATACATTCGACTTGAGTCTGCCGGGTATAACGCGATCCATTAGGCGTCAGAGCCTCTGCGCAGCGTTACATAGACCGAACGGCATTACCCTAAACTGATATAGCGGTCGACCTGGTACAGTAAAGGCAGTGTATGGTTTAGCTTCTTCTTCGAGTTCAATTTGCCAAAACGCATACTTCAGGTCGACGCTGCTGATATAGTGGGTTTGGTCTATGCGACTCAGTATACCATCTATGTTTTGTAACGGGTAAGCATCCTTAACCGTCAACGCGTTAAGCTTTCTTGCGTCTAGGCAAAACCGGTTTTTTCCTGGATTTCTCACTACTGTGGTTCTATTACTCCACGGCGAATCGCTCTCTTCTACCACCTTCAGTTTTAACATATTGTCAATTTCTTGGTAAACAATCTCTTGTACGGCGGGCGACAGAGGATAGTGTCGATCCTTGACGGGATTTGCACCTTCTACTAACTTTATTGAATGCTTCTCCAACGTGGTGCATCCTAAACCATTCTTCTCAAAAGTAGGGCATTTTTCAATAACTTCATCAAGTTGTTTCTTTTGGGTCTCAGTTAATTCATGCATATTTTTGTTATCATTAGTTGAAGTTCCATGGATTTCTCTTTGGAGATCAAGATTTATTTCCTCCACAGGAAAGAGTTCGGGTGCAATGTCGAAAGTCTTCCAAAAATCTATACCTAAATATAATTCCTGTTCGAGGTCAGGGCATAAATATAATATTAATTTAGCAATTTTATTTTGGTATTCGACGTTTACTTCTATTTTCCCCAGTATGCGGTGTCGTTGACCGGAGGCTGTTGTGACATTGGATATATAGTCTTTATTATCAATACCTAATTCTTCCACTCTTTCTCTACAATCTTTTCCCAATAGACTGACTGTAGCCCCTGAGTCCAATAGACCTCTAAACTCTTGTCCTTCAATTTTTATATGGGCATATGGTCTTAAGTCTTTACCATGTTGACATCTTGCGATAGCTTCGGACACAGATTTTTTTAATAATTTATTTTCTTTCTGTTTCTGTCGCAATTTTATAATCTTTTGCTTATTTTTAGTTACCTTTTCGTTTTTGTTGATTGTATATGGGTTTTGTTCTTTAATATTTTCTTTTTCGGTCTGATCGTTAAATATCCTTGACCTTACTTTATTATAATGTTCTTCTCTAGTTTCTACTGGCAAATAATGACGTCGTTTAGAATAGTTTATGTCTTTATCTTTTTCACATTCTAATTCGGTTGAGGGTTCGGATCCGCGGGTGGATCGGCAGAACGTAGGTTCCCCTCTGCAACCAGGTTCTTTCGGTAGTTTCCCGACCTACAGTTGGAACATTTAGGAGTAATCGTATTTGGTTTGCCACACTTAAAACAAAATAAATTTCTTTGGGATGAAGGACAGTCCCTAAAGCCATGACCAGGTGATTGACAGTTCATTAGTATCCTGATAATCTTCTGCTTTTTGTTCTTGTTGAATAGCATTGATAGGAACCTGTCTGTTATTATTTGATGTATTATTGATTGGCGTAGACATGGGTGCAAGTTCACGGCGGAAAAATGTCTTCTCTATATCAATACATTCTATTCTTAATTGTTCAAGTGATGACACTTGCATCGAATACACAACGCTCGCTATATTTTTCCTCAGATTCCTTTTAGCTAGAGAGATCATTTCGTATTCTGGCACGGGCCTTTCCAACTTGGACCTCATTGAATTTAGGTCGTGGAAGAACGAATTGATAGACTCTCCTGGCATTTGCTAGCGTTCTAACAGATCTCGCATTTCTTCGTAACATGACCTTTTTACTTTAAATCTTTCGCATAAAGCTAACTTTAACGAATCACAAGTAGTGATGTTATTATTCATCTGATCAAGCCAGTACCATTCATTTGCAGGACCAGAAACTAAAACGTGAAATTCGTTTAGAATATCTCCCCAAGCTAAATTGTATAGTTTTTGAAAATGTTCTAAACGATAAATAAAATCTTCTACTGCTAGGGTATTTGGTCTGCCGGAAAAATTTAATCAAAATCTTTCTATTTTGATGCCTTGTGGGAGCTAACAAAAGATGGGGTAACTGTATGACTCCTATTTAACCTTGGCTCGCTTTCCCTATATGGAGGAGAAGAAGGACGCATAGGATTTTGGACAGAGATAGGTTGTGTTGTTGGTATTGGTGGATCATTTCGATTTGAAATGGATGGCCTTGCTACAGATTCATTTAATTTGTCGAGTACAGAATAAACTTTTTCCATTTCTTTCGTAACACATTGTTGGACCAAACCTTGTAAATTTGCCTGTGCATGATTCAGACTGTCTTGAACCAAACTCCGTACGAGTTGGTCAACTTCAATTGGTCGAGTTGGTTGTGTCGTAGGTTGATTTATATTAGGGTGCAAACCAGCGGCAGCGCTAGTGCTGGGATTAGGGTTATTGATTGTCCCCGATAAATCCCTTATAGCTGGGTTGGCATTGGCGTTTGGATTAGGCATTTTTGTTTCCTTTTTCTTTGTTTTTGGTCTCGGCGAAGAAATTGATGTTCTACTGAGATCAAATAATAAAGATCGATTTCTCTTTCGACGCTTCTTGCCTGCAGTAGCCGCGCTCATAGGATTGGTATATATTTAGATTCAGAATTTGTGTGAAGTTGATAAAATTGATAAAACTTAAAATTTAAAACACATAAACTACAGTATTACTAAATGCTACATATACTTAGAATTTATTGAGTAAACAAATTGGTTTTTTAGATTGTTAAACATAAAAAAAATACAAAAATATAAAACTACAGATGATTATTTTTTTTTGACAACAAATAATAACATATATGAGAGTTCCGTAGGAGTATTTTCAGTTATCAACGAGATGAAGTGTGTGGGATAATATTTTTTTTTAACTTTCTTCTAAATTTAATAGTGGCCTTATTTGGGTTGTCATGGTGTATTGACAAGAAATGGATTGGACATATTACAAACATTGACATTGATTTTCTTGTTTTAGGGTAGTATCATGGCAGTTTTCTAAACTCATAGAAAAAAGAGATCTCATGTAAAGAAAAATACGACAATACAGTCTGTGATCCTTCGCCACAGCAGATATTGCACTTATTTTCACTACTATCCTAATATTATTGCATTTACTTTGAATTAAAAACACGGAAACATAAAAAAAAACAGGTCATAAAACAATACATTCTTTGTTACACTTCACGAACAAAAAGCTATTGCACTTGACCCTAACTCTTGGGATGAATTATCCTAATTTTCTAACTTACTAAACTACATATTGCACAATTGACACTGTTAACTATTCTAAACAGTGGATGCAATATCCATTAGTCGTTGGAAAATGCGACATTTCATCTTAAACTATTGTACCCTATAGGCTATTGCACAGTGCGTAGATATTATTGCACGTATTTCGTTTCATCCTAGGCGCCATATTGTTATACGGTGCTTGGGATGTCATTTTTAAAGAATTGGGCGCCATATTGTTACATTCAAGCCTAATGCGGCGCTATGGTGGGGTTCCATACTAGCTCAGTTTGGGAACATTTGTTTGTCAGGGGGAATTCTCAACCCTTGCCACCATCAACCCTAGGGAATGCACAAATTGAAATCTGGATCATATCGCAAACAAACAATTAAGACAAAAAAACATAAACACCATACACACGGGAACTTGATATTAATGTTCCCCCACTATGCCCGCCCTTCCTTGACCATTTTGTCCATATTTCAAACGATTTTTTTAAAGGGCCCCAAAAGCCACACACACTTACCTCATTATAACATACACCTAATTTCCTCTCTCACAAACAGAATTTAACACAACATAATTTCAAATATTAGACATATAAAAATTTATTGACATAGTCATTTTCTTCTCAACCTAACATAACATCAAACTTTGGGACTATTAATACCCGCCAAATTAGTCCGTGAGTCAATGCTCAGATTACCTTTTCCACTACTAGATTTTTGCCAATTTTGGCCAATAATTAACTCTTAAATCTTCTGGCTTAAAAAAGCTCTCTTAGTAGAACAAATCGGACATTTTCATTTTTGTCCACACAAAAACCAAAAAACACTAGTCGATCTCGGAGGTAACCCTACACTCACGTATCAAACACAATTAGGTATTATTAATCCTCACAATTTTAAACTTATTCTCTATTTAACTAAATACGGACAACACAATTTAACTTAAACACAAATTTTCAGGATTTTTTAAGAGATTTCGGTCAATCCATATATTAATTCATTTTTAGATTCTTTTATATTGATTTGCTTCTTAGTTTCAACTTCTTTAATAATATTTCATTTCTTTTCTAATTTTTTAATTGCAGGTTAGTTGAGGCTTATTTGATTCTCACTTAAATGGCGTACAGACGCATTTCATCGACAGGCATAGAACGGTAAGCAATTTTTTAATTTATGATCTGTTACCTGCGTTTTTCATGTTTTATTTCATTTTAAGATTTTTTTTTTTCAATTTTTTCGTTTCAGGACAACGCCTCCAAGAATCAAAGGATTAGCTTCCCAGTGTATGAGCAACACCTTGACATCAACACAAGATAACCGCCTTCAAAACACCGGCAAAATCCATCAGGATAATTTGGCCTCCCTTTCAGAGCCCAGTGTCCACATGGCTGAATAATTTATTGTCGTTATTTATTCAAAACCAATTATAATAAAAATGATTTTTCTCTGGCCAATCTGTCAATTAAATACTTTGTAAATTTTTTTATTAATTTAACGTGCGTTTCACAAGGATTGACTCTGATCTTTTTTCTTAATGTCTCACTCACAAAGGTTACCTATCTCTCCTCTAATTTTCCTTCTTCACCCCCTTATATAGGCTCGAAAAACCCCAGCCAAAGGTTTCCATCTTTTTTCCTAATTTTCCCACAATTTTCTCCAATTTATTTTCCTTTGAACAGCTGTTCTACTAAACCTGCCGATAGCGACAAGGTTGTATTTGACTCACGTCAATCTATCAGCGTCACTATTTTTGAATCAACCCTGGTCTTGGCATCACTTTTTGATTTCGTTCATTGGTCGCCCTGCATATCCGGTTCTTTTTCTTTTTGGCAATCGAGTGCAATTATAAGTTTGCCGGTCTTTATAAATTTTTATTAAGGGAACCCCCCCCCCCATTCTCGATTTTTTATTGTTAAGATTTTAAATGGGCTGGTAAATGAATACCAATGCTTGTTAAGGTTTGTAACTTTGCGCATATATATTTGAAGATTTAAAAAGGAAGAAAAATAATTTACAAAAAATTTTTGTTGTTGTTTTGTTGTTGTTTTTTGTGATCAAAGAAAAGTCCTTATTTTTGATGGCGGGCATGATAACTCCTCACTGGAACATCGGAATCCGAAAATTCCAACGGTGTTAGAAAGAGTACATGTCTGGCTCTCGTATGAACTAGGATAATTGACCTCGCTCTAAAATTAACAAAATGGCGGACCTTTGAAAAAATGTTTTTGGAAAATCGCCGATTTTTGACCAAAGACCAAGTTAAAAAATAAGGAAGGTCCGATTGGCTTTATCCTAGTTCATACGATAGCTATACACTTACAGAGAAACGTGTAAAAATTTGAAATCGATTGGGTTATTAGTTTTTGAGTTATCGTGCCCGCCATTCGCAAAAAATTGTTTAGAGAAAAACGCGTTTAAAGTTTGAGAAGCCCTTTAGCCGTCACTTGATGCTGACACAATAAATCGGCTATATCTTCAAGAGTTCTTGAGATTTTAACTTGAAGTTTTGCAGGGACATTCTTGAATTAGTTAAGATTGGAATTAAGTCAACAAAAATTTTGACCCCGAGAATGGGGGGGGTCCCCTTAAATTAAAAGTTTATTTTAAGACGCGCGCAACATGTTATACCTTAATGATCTTCCATCAGTGATTAAATTTTCTAAAGTGTTGATGTTTGCTGATGATGTAAAACTTTTCAGAAATTTAGACTCACTAAATCAACCCCTTACTCTACAAAATGATTTGCACTCTCTTGAATACTGGTGCAGTATTAACGGTATGCCACTAAATCCTAAAAAAATGTAAATACTTATGCCTATCTAAATGTCGTTCAATTCCTACCGATTATTTTATAGGATCTTACAAATTAGACAATGTTGACTCCTTTGTTGATCTTGGCTTTATCTTAGATGATAAAATAACGCCAAATCTCTACTAGGATTCATAAAACGATGGTCCTAAGAGTTTGACGACCCTTATGTGACAACACGTTAATTTGTTAGTCTAGCTCGGCCTACATGAGAATATGGATATGTAGAATCTCTCCAAACACAATTTCTCTTATTTGCTATTAGAGGTTTGCCTTGGAGTACAGTTGAATCACTCCCCCCTAATGAAAATCGTTTAAAACTTATTAATCTTCCAACACTAGAACGAAGATGTTTAATGCTAAAATCTATATTTTTAATAAAATTTTTACGCGGTCAAATTGACTCGAAATTTGTAATCGGTAAAATCAAGTTTAATGTACCTGCACGTCTTACTCGAAACTATATATATATCTTCCTTTAGTGAGGTCTAATTATGAGTTATGTAATCCCTTTAGATCACTATGTGAAATATATAACAACCTGTATAATCGCATCTCTTTATCTGATCCAATACATGTATAAAAATTCTATTCTACGTTTAGAATTGTAGAGAGCAAGCAGTTGCCAGATGTTTATGTTTGTGTTTGTCCATATTGTTATGTTTAATTAACTTTAAATTGTATAACCGGCTGATGTTTATTGTAGCCGGGGTTTCCCAACATTACTAACCCTCCATAATCCCGATTATGGGGAGTACGCTCTCCCATAAAAAAAAAACATAAAAACACAGGCCATTGACACAATACATTCATTGTTACAATTAACGAACAAGGAGCTATTGCACTTGACCCTTTTTACATGGAACATGGTATCCTAATTTTCTAATTGTTCAAACTAAATATTGCACAAAAATTATCACAGTTTTATTTAAAAATTGTGGATGCAATATCCGTTAGCTATTTAGAAAACGCGATCTATGCTTATGGCTATTTCACCCTATATTCTATTGAAAATGTACTAGTGTTATTGCACATATTAGATTTTTGGTCCTGCCATTTGGTTTATGGCGCTATGAACCCTAATATTTAGATTGGGCGCCATATTGTTGCACGGTGGGTTCCAGCTAATCAATCGGGGCAACCACTTTCAGGGGGATTCTCAACCCAACCACATGGTATCCTAATTTTCTAATTGTTCAAACTAAATATTGCACAAAAATTATCACAGTTTTATTTAAAAATTGTGGATGCAATATCCGTTAGCTATTTAGAAAACGCGATCTATGCTTATGGTTATTTCACCCTATATTCTATTGAAAATGTACAAGTGTTATTGCACATATTAGATTTTTGGTCCTGCCATTTGGTTTATGGCGCTATGAACCCTAATATTTAGATTGGGCGCCATATTGTTGCACGGTGGGGTTCCAGCTAATCAATCGGGGCAACCACTTTCAGGGGGATTCTCAACCCAACCACCGTCAGACTTAGAGGTCGAACAATTGTGAAAAAAGGTAATCAAAAAAATAAAAAATAAATAAATAAATAAATAAACATTAAATAAAACGACACAACACAACATACATCCATGACAAGGGAACTTGGTGTTTTGATTCCCACACTAGCCCACCCATCCTTAACCCTTTCGTCCAATAAACACAAATAAATTTAAAGGGCCCCTATAATCCACACACACACTCACCTCAGTAGCTTACATTCTAATACCCTCTCTCACACAAAACAATTAGCAATTCATATTGTTATGATTTAAAAACAGGCATTAAAACATTTATTATCATATTACAACTTAAACCTAACAAAAGAACATTTTTAACATATGTCATATATCGAATTCTTAACTCCTCTTTTCTCTCCGTGTGAGTCAATACATCACGTGGTCTGTTCCCGTACTGAAAGAATCTACTAATTTTTACTACGATAACATTTTTTTCCTTTATGATATCGAACAAAATAGTAAGAACTAGTAGATTCTTCCAGTACGGGAACATACCAACGGTTACCAACACTCTTTAGGGCATACTACACTGCCAATAAAGGCCACATTATACTCTCTTCCACCTACCTAATAGAGCTCTTTTAGTGGTGACGTGGACGGTTAAATCATTTCCACAAACGCAATACTTAAAATCTGCTCCCTTAACTATTGGTAACCTAATATCACTTGAAATTATTAGTGGTTAAAAATCCTCAAAAATAATTAATATAGAAATTCTTAATAACTAAACTAACTACTAATAATTACAACATAAATTTAATATATAGTGTATTTTTAAAATATTTGTATGGTCGATTTTTGTTTAAGTTTTGGTGTAATTATTTTTGTTAATAAAATTAATTCTAATATTTCTTTTTTCTTTGTCTCTTTTCAGATGATCATGTTTGGGGATGTTGAAGACTCCGGTCTATTTTCTTGGATTATGGTAGGTATATATCTTAACAATTTTACCTGGTTTCCACAGTATTTATTCGTTAAATTTCTTCTTATTTCCTTACAGGACTGCACCAGGATTTTCTTGTGGAGGATCCTTGGCGAAAGAATAAACTCCCAAAGGATGTCACAAGGATTCCGTCCAAGGATTTACATGGAGCTTATTTTGGGGGGAAAAGTTCAAAACGGACACTTTTAGTTAACACCAATAGCTATGGCGATTTTCTAGCTTGACCCATTTTATATGGCCAGAACCAAGTAGCATTTTCCTTCCTTTCTACATTTCGCTAAATTTTCGGACATTTATTTATTTTGTTTTGATGTACCCCCAAACCTATTACACATTCCCAGAGTTGTATAGAAGCACTTTACGTGACTATCGCCACTAACTCTGCTATCAGTTTTGCCAACTGTTCATATGCAACTCACTTCGGAGCTTACCGTATCCGGTTCATTTTTTCCTGACCGGCAGCTAGCAAACACATCTCATCGGAAAGTTGCTGCCGGTACTTTAATAAAATTTAATAAAAAAATTCACATGCAATAAACAATCAGATGTAATTTACACTGATTTTAGTAAAGCGTTTGATATGGTGTTACACAAACTTTTATTATTTAAATTGGACGTCATGGGTTTTCCATTCAAAATTTTGTCCTGGATTTCATCCTACTTGCGAAACTGTACTCAAAGCGTGTCTTATAATGATAGTTTCTCTAGAAATATTGATGTTCATTCTGGAGTCCCTCAAGGTAGCCATTTAGGTCCATTATTATTTTTGTTATACCTTAATGATCTTCCATCAAGATTAAATTTTCTAAAGTGTTGATGTTTGCTGATGATGTAAAACTTTTCAGAAATTTAGACTCACTAAATCAATCCCTTACTCAACAAATGATTTGCACTCTCTTGAATAGTGGTGCAGTATTAACGGTATGTCACTAAATCCTAAAAAAATGTAAAAAACGTATGCCTATCTAAATGTCGTTCAATTCCTACCGATTATTTTATAGGATCTTACAAATTAGACAATGTTGACTCCTTTGTTGATATTGGCTTTATATTAGATGATAAAATAACGCAAAATCTCTACTAGGATTCATAAAACGATGGTCCAAAGAGTTTGACAACACGTTTATTTGTTAGTCTAGCTCGGCCTACATTAGAATATGGATATGTATTGTGGAACTCGTTTTATTCTAAAAAAATAGAATCTGTCCAAACACAATTTCTCTTATTTGCTATTAGAGGTTTGCCTTGGAGTACAGTTGAATCACTCCCTCCTAATGAAAATCGTTTAAAACTTATTAATCTTCCAACACTAGAACGAAGACGTTTAATGCTAAAATCTATATTTTTAATAAAACTTTTACGCAGTCAAATTGACTCGAAATTTGTAATCGGTGAAATCAAGTTTAATGTACCTGCACGTCCTACTCGAAACTATATATATCTTCCTTTAGTGAGATCTAATTATGAGTTATGTAATCTCTTTAGATCACTATGTGAAATATATAACAACCTGTATAATCGCATCTCTATATGATCCAATACATGTAATAACAATTCTATTCTACGTTTAGAATTGTAGAGTGCAAGCAGTTGCCAGATGTTTATGTTTTTGTTTGTCCATATTGTTATGTTTAATTAACTTTAAATTGTATATCCGGCTGATGTTTATTGTAGCCGGGGTTTCCCAACATTACTAACCCTCCATAATCCCGATTATGGGGTGTACGCTCTCCCTACGTTATGGGGAGGAGGCCCCCTCGGTCGGTAGGGGCGGGTAAGAGTTTCGTGGGGATAAAAAAATATGAGCTCGAATGATCACACTTTCACGTAGTTGCTACGGAATCCGCAACTCCGTTATAATGATCGGTCCGAATATAGATGATTTGGTTTGGTCAGGGTATTGGGACATGTTTTGGTTGATTTTATTCTTTAATCGAATATAATCCTCATTTCTAAAATGTGGGGAACGTAATTCGAATTCGGGTTTAAGTGTGTTCCTGGAAAGTGTGTCCGGCAAAACGTTTTATTTGCCCTTTCTATGGCTTATTGTAGCTTGAACACCCATCGTGCTAAACGGCCGGTAAGATCCGGTTTTTTCATTAGCCATAACAATGAAGAATGATACGTTTTGACGTTTTACCCCGACATAGCAACCGATTTTTTGTATCGCTTCTACTCCTGCTAAGCATTCACGCTCGGTTTCACTATAATTTCGCTGAGCTGAACTCCGTTTCCGAGACATGAACGCAATTGGCTTCTCGTTTCCATCTTCATTTAACTGAACCAGCATTGCGCCGTTCCCAAAATCGCTGGCATCGCAGTGTTAATAAAACTTTTTTGAAAAATCTGGGTTAGAGAGGATGGGAGCAGAAGTCAAGATCTTCTTGAGATAGTCAAATGCAGTTTGCGCTTTTTCGGTTCTGTGAAATCTCTTGTTAGTCGACAAAACTTCTTTTATGGGGAACACGATTGTGGAAAAATTGGCAACAAATGTCGGTACCAGCCTGCAACGCCGCGAAAATCTCAAATTTGTTTTATATTTTTGGGTACAGGCCAAGATAAAATTGAATCAATTTTCTGTGGATCTGTCTTAATGCAACCGTCACCAATGATGTATCCTAAATAGTTGACTTCAGAGACACAGAAATGTGGTTTAGATACATTTAAGACTTATGAGCACTTTTAAGTGTATAGACAAGTCTTAAGAAACGACTACTAAGTCGTCTGAATAGCCAAATACGCAATTTCTCAATTCGGGAGGTATCAAGACGACATATAGTAGCATGTGCGCTGCAGACACCAAAAGGTACGACAACAAATTGGTAGAATGTTCTACCAGGAATAGTAAAAGCTTTTAATGCTTTTAGGGCGATCTGACAATAAACATCTTTCAAGTCAATCTTCGAAATGATGTTATTCTTTGGATGTCTAGAAAAGAATCTCTCGATGCTCGGGAAAATAATAAGCATCTATTCGAGTGACCTAATTGAGCCTGCGTACTCCATGCGGATGTTGAGGGCTCAATCACACTTAAATCCAACATTCGGTATATCTCCTGGTACATTAGTTTTTCCATAGCGGGTGACACAGCATAGTACTGTTGCTTTACAGGAGGTGCTCCATTTACATTTACATGTTTAATTAACGGTGTTCGACCTAAACCATGCTTGTCACTATTAGTAAACATATCAATGACAGTAGCAAGTTGTTGCTGTTGAAGGGATGTTAAACAATATCCCCGAGTAGTATCTAATTTTTGATCAAAAGAGTCAATTGTTTCTAACATTTCTTAAATGAATTTGGAGGAATCTTCCTGGGCAGAATAGCAAATAATGCTTCCAAACAAATCAGTCGCTAGATTGAAGGATTTCCAGAAATCTAGTCCCAAATTAATTTTTGCTTAATCGATGCTACGATTAATAGGTTCATTTTGTATGTGGAATTTTTAAACTCTAACGGATCATCGAGATAACTAGTCGCTTTCTGTAATTTGCCATCAGCAATTTTCACACAAACCCTTAAGGGAGAAAACTCCTTAAAACCTTCAAAATTAATATTGGCTAGATCTGCACCGATACATGAAACATTTGCCCTGGTATCCAGCAAACCCAACTCAAATAATGTAAAAAAATTCTCATAATCTTAATGTAGATATTTTTGGTTTATGAATTAGTATTGAATTTATAGCAGAATTTTCAAATATTTCATTCCTTTTTGCAAATAATTTTCCCATCTCTTATAATATGGGCTGTTTAAGTGGAAAATATGAAAATAAATACCCAAATAAAAGAAAACACAATTATATTAGAATTTGTCCAATAGAATATTGGCGTTTTATTGTCGTAAACAATATTACCTTTTTATTCTAATTTGTGTTGGTATGCTCTGTGCAAGCTTAGTGGACGAAATCCATCAAGCGTAGTTTGACACTTTTTTCTAGACTGACTGATGCAAAGGCGGGCGCGTAAACAACAAACGTCAGTGATTTGACTTTGACAGCAATACTTTGCCCCGAATGCGCAAAGTTGCAATTTAAGGTAGTAAGACAAATAAATAGAAATCTGAATATTATTCTTAATTAAACATTGCCGCCGCCGTTGCAACATCCAGCTATGTTGCAAAGATAAAAGAAATATATTGATCTCAATAAAATATTGAAATAAAAAGGCGTTACCGTCAGTAGTGGACATTTTAATAACTTCTTTTCTTTTCATTTTTTCAAATATATTTATGATGTGCAAATTAGCGCTCGTAGAGCAGCGAGGACAATAGAAGATTGACCTCGAAGGCAGCATAAAATTAGTAGTTTTCGGTTGACTGCCGATTGGAATCCATTTTCGATATATCTATAGTATTGTAAGGTGCAAGGATCTAATGTGATCCGCTCTATGAGCATCACCGTTAATCTTTTAAGGTGCAAGGATTCAGCCGATTCACTCTATGAGCATCACCGTTAACGCTGACAAAGCTATAGATAGTATCGAAAATCGAAGGTAGTAGATATGCAGCAGCTTACTTTAGTTGTAGGCATCGGCCAGAGAAACCATGAGCATCATAATTTTAAATTGTTTCATTCCTAGACTTTCGGACGTCATCCTCAGTAAGGAATCTTAAAAATCTTACTTATATTTCCTTATCTACGAGAAAGAGAGATTTTAAAGTTTAGAGGGAACAACTTAACCACAGGTCGTATTTCGAGATTTGTAAAACGGCCTAATAACCACGAAGTGGCAGGAAGTTGTTCGTGTCGATGTGCCAATATCCAATATCGCGTTTTATACCGGAAGTATAATGATTAATTCAACTAAAACGATATCCGAAGGAGATTGACTATTAATGGTGCCGATAGTTGATGTAGGCAAATGAATTAAGCAAACGTGCATTCGTATATAAAAAAACATAATACATTTTAAAAACATAAGGTATTGCAATAATAATATGCCATGGATTTTACCTGTAAGGTGATTTAACTTAAATATGTTTAGACAATTACAAAGGTTTGGCGACGTAATCGTTAAATGCTTTTACCAATTTAGACTGTTTGCATATGAAATGTCGTAGACAGTTAATCAGACAACGGAAATTGTCATTGAGCAATGTTTAGGAAGGCGACAAACAAATCTTTAAACAAATCGAAGCATTTATTTTTATTTATTAAGTTAATTAATGTTTTTCCTGTACAACAAGACAAAAGTCTTATAAGTGGCAGTACAGGATTATATATATAATCACATGTCCATAATTTTTTAATAATAAGTATCTTAGATATTATAAAAGTGGTAAGAATGGAAAAAGGATACATTATGGAAAACAATAAATATGATTAATTGAGTTGAGATAATTTAAAAAAAAAAATTTAACTACAATAAAAAATAAAAAAATGTTTCTATTACAATTGTTAATAAAAAGAACGATTAGTAAATCAAATAAATTGTATGATCAAACCTAACGTTTTTAATTATGAAAAATGTTGTACAAGCCGTTTCTTGAAATTACTTATATTGTTAATGCATTGCAAATCAGATGGTAGAGCATTCCAATCGCGTATCGTGCCAATGTAAAATTGTCTCTCAGAAACCAGGCTCTTCCGACGAAAAGGTATAATTTTTCTTCCCCTATGTGATCTTGCAAATGTAATTTTTTCGAACAGGTACGTTGGTTTTTGTTTGAGAATAGTTCTATGAAGGAGTTGTAGAGATTTGATTTTAAGAAGTGAGTCGAAATTTACTCCATACAGGGATTTAGAATACTGTGAGACATTTTGTCTCTTACTTAGGCCATACACGTATCGTGTTATGCTATTAAATGCGACATTTAATTTATGACGACAGAGGGAATCACAATTGGCAAACAGCTCACAACCATACAATAAGCTTGGAACTAGGAAAGTTTTGGCCAGCAGACAGCGAATATTTGGAGGTGTGTATGAATGTGTTAGCCACAGAGCCCTTAATTTTGAGTAGGTTTGTCCTACGATAGCAGTGATATGGTTGTTCCAGCTTAATGATTTGTTGAAAATTACACCAAGATTTTTGGCGCTGCATACCAGCTCGATTTTTTCATTGTTGACAAGAATGTCAGTATGCTGCAATGACATTTTTCTGTTTTTGTGAATGATCAAGCATTTTGATTTAAGCGGATTCAATAATAGGCCATTAGCTTTAGCCCACTCGCATAATCTAGAGAGATCCTGATTAAGAATTTCTACACACTGACTTATATTGTTTAGGGAGCTACTCAAAAATACTTGCACATCATCTGCGTACATGTGTGCTTGACTATGGTGAAGTTGATCAGGAAGATCGTTCGCATATAAGGAGAAGAGGAGTGGACATATGATGGATCCTTGGGGGACTCCTTTTTTTACAGCCATAGGTTTAGAGATCAAGGTTCCAGTGTAAACTGACTGAGATCTATTTGAGAGATAGGACGAAATTAGTTTTGTAGAAGTTGTGGAAAAATTAAAAAAACGACGAAGTTTAAAACACAAGTTTTGATGGTCGACGGTATCAAATGCTTTTGAGTGATCAAGCAGAACAAGAAAACATATCTTATTTTCGTCAATCTCGCACCTTATAGACTCTGAAACTTCTATAAGAGCAGTGGTGCAGCTGTGCCCCGCACGAAAACCAGATTGAACATTACTGAGCAGTGAGTTTCATTGAAGATACTCGGACATTTGTTCCTGCACGATTTTTTCGAATATTTTTGAAAGGAAGCACAGAATTGCAATTGGGCGAAATTCCGAATTTGATTTTGGTATAGGTATGATTTTTGCATGCTTCCAACGACTAGGAAATGTGCTGGAAGTGAGTATGGAATTAAAGAGATATGTTATGTATGGCAGTACAGAAGGGAGTAGTGTTCGTACAAACTTAGGGTCAATTCCGTCAGGACCAATGGCGTTAGAAGTAACTTCTTTAAAGCATTTAAGAACTTCATTATTTGAAACACCGTGAAATTCAAAATTCCCATCACTAGATAGATCATTTAATGTCCCTGAGTTAAATCCATAGTAAGACGGGTCAGTGTCTAGAGAAGGTACGTTAATAAACTTTTCATTGAGTTCGTCCACATCACCATGATACGTTTCGCGAGCCATACATTTTCCTAGACCAATGTCATTGACAACTTTCCATTTACTTTTTGAATCAAGCGCAGATCTAAATTTTGTGTGATAATAATTGGATTTTGCGATGTTAATGCGGCTATTAGCTCTTCTTCGGGCGGAACGGAAAACCTCATAAAACTCTGGCGTTTTAAAACGCTTCCATCTAGAGTAAGCTGTATCTCTTTCGTCGATACATGTTTTAATAGACGAGTTGAACCAAGGTTTTATTTTAGGTGATATCCTCTTAGATATGACAGGAACAGTTTCGTTATATAGTGTAAGTATATTTTCTGTGAGAAATTCGACTTGTTGATCGACAGAAATGAGGCCGTATAAACGATCCCAGTTTACTTGGTGAACTTTCGCCTCTATGTCAACGAAATTCAAATTCCTATAATCACGGAATGATATTACTTGGGTTTCCTTTTGAACATTAAATTTATAAGCTAGAAATATTAAATCATGTTTTGAGAAACAGGGTGCGGATATTTTGTCATACAGCAGAACGTTTTTCAGATTATTGACAAAAAATAGATCGAGTAAAGTGTTTACTGTAGAAGTAAAGTGAGTTGGATTAACACTATTGGTTACAAATAAATCAAGGGATAACATATTATTAATAAGTGATTGATCAAGAAGAATGTTCGAGTTAAAATCTCCGGTAATGATTATATCATTATAACCTAAAGTCGCTGATTCTAGTGTGCTTAGAAAACCATCAAATGGAATGGTGTTATTAGGTCTATAAACACAACCAATTAACATTTTTGTGTTACAAGTTTTTAATTCAATAAAAATCTGCTCAATTTCATCACGTATGCCTGATTTAAATACTATTTTTGCGTTAAGATTCGATTTTACGAAGATAGCTACGCCTCCACCGCGACGTTCTCTGTCGGATCGGAAAACCAGGCATCCTTGCAGACCTATAAGGTTGTCGGCGATAGACGTTTTAAGCCACGTTTCTGAGATACAAATAACATCTATGTCGGAATTTTCGAAGATAAATTTAAACTCTTCAATTTTATTTACCAAGCTTTGAGAGTTAATATGACAAATATTAATACCTATACGTTGACTAGCAAGAATTTTGACCAGATTTTTAGTAACGCAATTGGACCCTCTCGCTATACCATTAGTTAGTACCATAAGATGGGCTATGGTGAAGTATTGTGGCATTAACAATGTAAGTAAGATATTTTGAAAAACATGAAACCAGAGTGGTGAAAAGACGTAAGGTATTGATCATAAAATTAGCTATAAGAAGTATAAAGTTTGTAGTTGTGATAAAAGTATTGCTTAGTTTATAAATTATTAAAATATTAATTAAGTCATAAATAATCCTCTTGGACATCGAAAGACTGCGTTTAAATTTGTGGTTCCATGCGTAACTTCTCTCTCGTATTTCGAAATACATCGAGAATTTTGGGGTCGTACACACATATAGGTTCATTGCTATTTGCTGAGTTGATGTACACAAGCCCGCGAAAAGTATATGCCGCTTGTATAAGCCCCTTCTTTTTAAGATGGATAGCATCTCGCAGGAGTTGGTAGTTGGTGTTAGATATATTTTCGTTGATGTAGTATTGTCTCTCTGAGTTGCAAAGCTGGAGCTGCAAATATTTCCAAAAACTTCGGACAGATTCTCATTCGTAATATAAGGGATACCATTGACACGAATTTCGCAAGAAACCTGCGAATTTTCTTGCTTTAGGAGCTCTATCTTTAACTCCTTAATATCGGATTTCATTTCTGTGAGATATGTAGATTTTTCCTGTTTTACATTCATAAGCTCCGTTTTCATTTCATTGAGATCTACACTAATGCGTTCAATATTTGAAACCCGAGCTGTGACATTATTTAATTCGGATCTAAGCTCATCAACATTTGTCCTAAGATTGTTGAAGTCGATTTTTAGCTCACCGAAATCGGTTCTGAGGGTTTCTATACTTTTCTCCAGTTCGGCCAGAATGCGATCTTCAGATTGTTTGATCATGCACTTGAATTGATCCACCAACCGCTCACTATGTTTCAAAAAGCGGTCATCAAACATCTGCATCATTCTGAATGGGGAGTCTGACGAGCGTGGAGTTTTTGACACGTTTCCAAAATTACGAATAAAACTATCTCGTTCTCGTTTGGGTGCTCGCGAAACCATACTTTCGATTTCTTTCTCAGATTGCATATTCGTTTGCGTAATGTCGTCTTCTTTTTCTTCAAACATTATTTCAATTTTTTTAATAACGTTTTTTTTTTTGTTGTTTATGTGTAGTTATTATTTTAATACTGCTCACAGGTTGATACGTGAAAAGTTAGAAACACAACAGTTATAATAATATTAGCCAATAGTGGTGTAGCAGACTTTTAGGCGCGAGTGAAACTCTTTTAAATTTAGTTCGTTTAGCAAACAGACTCTGTTACCAACAGTTTTTTTATTTGTTTTTTTTTACTTTTTTACATCGAAAGCTTTTGCGGTATGTAATTTCAGTTTTGACGTTTTCTTTATTTTTAGTTGACACGGACACTCTCACCAAATTCTCTCTTGAAATTTGTTTTGGTTGTTTTGTGTTTGTTGTTGTTGCAATATTGTCTTTCAATTGTCTTTCAAACTTGTCTTTCAATTCAAGTCCTTAGAAAATTTTAATTAATTGTTTAACCAGACCTATTCTATTCTAGTTGGAAGAAATTCCTGTGCGTTACACGACATAATGTTTGGAGGTCTTGTGATAGATACCGTATTCGAAACTGGAGTAGTATGATTTGTACTTCTAATTGGCGTAGCAGAGTGTGTAGGAGTGGACGACGTAGATCGTGACTGTAAACCAAAACTAGAGGTTATGTTTAACGTGTGATGTCGTCTGTTACATACACTGCAATTGTGAGTACTTCTACAATTTGTTGCATGATGACCTCGGGAGAGGCAATTGACACAGTAATGGTGTCGTTTCACAATTGAAAAACGATCGGAGAGAGCTCGACTACGGAATTCTGAACAATCACGTAGATGGTGATTTTTTCTTGGACAGATAAAACAATGGTTCAGAGAGGAAAAACGTGGCCTATTAAATTTAGCAGCATTCGGAGAATGTGCAATATTACTAATATTATCTAAAATTTCCTTGGTATATATGCCTTTTATATCACGAAGGCATGTAAGGGTTTGAATTCTTTCCGTAAGAAAGGAATCCAAATCTTTCCACGTTGACAAAGCGGATTTATCTTTAACAGTTTGTTCCCACAATGTAACAGTGCATCTTGGAAGCCTTTGAAGGCAAATAAAAACTAAAATAGGGTCCCAGCTTTCAGTTGAAATGTCGTAGATTGACATAGCAGAAATGCATCCATTTATTCCGCGTTGTAATTTTTTCAAATCGGAACTAGTTTTGGCTTCAATGACCGGAAGGTCAAAAAGAGACTTGATTTGGTAATTAACGAGAATACGGACGTTGTCATAAGTTTCTCTCAAGGCTTTCCATGCTAAATTAAAACTTTTATGAGTGAGTGGAAATTTGGAAACAATATCTCGCGCCTCACCGCTAGTTTTCATTACTAAATGACACAATTTTTCTATGTCGCTAAGCCGAGCATTATTTATGTACACTGCGGAAAATAAATCTCTAAATGTAGGCCAAGACTGAAAATCCCCATTAAATATGTCTATGTCACATGGGGGAAGATTTATACTATGAAGTAAAGTATTATTTAAGGATGGAGAGGAAATCTCGACATAATTTCCTGTTTGGTGCGTAACACCTGAAAAGAGGTTAAGGTTTTCGGAAATGTTGGTCTTCTGCGTAGCTCGAATTTGATCTATTTTTCTATTTATTGATGACAACACGTGAACATAAGGTTTATAAGCGACATCGTACTTGCTGTCAGCTGAAGTCATGTCGTCCGAGCATGTGTCATCCGAAGTTTGAAGATAACTCGCACAATCTTCATACCTGTCCTTCACTTTACTCCATAATTCTCTTGATTCAGATCCTTGTATTTCAAGGGAATACACATCTAAATCGTCATCCCGCGAGGAAGAGTAATTTGCATCAAATTTAATTAGAGCATCAGTGGCTCTGATAAAGAAATCTAAAGGAGTAAGCGGCATTTTATGGAATTATATCAAAATCAATTCAATAGAAATGTAAATGGACTGTATATTTTTATCTATGCACGGAATGCAAGTTTGTTTTATAATTAAATTGTTTTATAATAATTTAATAATTAATTGATCGATTAAAAAACGTAGATTATTTTATTTCAATAGCGGAGACAAATCGTTCTTCAAAAAAATTTTTATACGACCCACTTTAATGTGATGCGTTGGTGGTTACTGACTACTCATGTAACGAACAACCAAAAATTTACTTCACTAATCAGTGTGGTTTTTGTTGTGTTGATGTTTGTTACTATTCAGCGGCAACGTGTATTTATTGTAGTTGCTTTTTTTTCTCTTTTGTGCGATCAACGTAGTTGATCACTGTTAACAAATTGTTTTTGTAAAAAACACTTATCACCACACTGATTTACACCACACTAATTCTCGAAAAGAAATGATGAGAGTCGTACGTAATGAATGTTATAAAAGAGAAATAAAGTAAATTCTATCGCGTAACTATTGCTGTTGACAACCTTAGGTTAAGTTCAATATGTGCAATGTAAAATATAACAAAACACTCTGTAAGTTCCGTACGTACCTTTATGTGAATATGTGATAATTGATCACAGTGTTTTGTGTTTTGATGACAATACCTTGTAGAAGGTTAGATAGAGTTTGTTGTTGCAATGTTTAAGTTCCTCGTAAAGACAATAATGCGAATCGTATAATCCGGCTCGGTCGGATCAAATGTTTAAGTGGGGAATATGAAAATAAATACCCAAATAAAAGATAACATAATTATATTAGAATTTTCCCAATAGAATATTGGCGTTTTATTGTCGTAAACAATGCAAGCTTAGTGGACGAAATCCATCAAGCGTAGTTTGACACTTTTTTCTAGACTGGCTGATGCAAAGGCGGGCGCGTAAACAACAAACGTCAGTGATTTGACTTTGACAGCAATACTTTGCCCCGAATGCGCAAAGTTGCAATTTAAGGTAGTAAGACAAATAAATAGAAATCTGAATATTATTCTTAATTAAAAATTGCCGCCGCCGTTGCAACATCCAGCTATGTTGCAAAGATAAAAGAAATATATTGATCTCAGTAAAATATTGAAATAAAAAGGCGTTACCGTCAGTAGTAGACATTTTAATAACTTCTTTTCTTTTCATTTTTTCAAATATATTTATGATGTGCAAATTAGCGCTCGTAGAGCAGCGATGACAATAGAAGATTGACCTCGAAGGCAGCATAAAATTAGTAGTTTTCGGTTGACTGCCGATTGGAATCCATTTTCGATATATCTATAGTATTGTAAGGTGCAAGGATCTAATGTGATCCGCTCTATGAGCATCACCGACAACGTTTTAAGGTGCAAGAATTCATGCTGATCCACTCAATGAGCATCACCGTTAATCTTTTAAGGTGCAAGGATTCAGCCGATTCACTCTATGAGCACCACCGTTAACGCTGACAAAGCTATAGATAGTATCGAAAATCGAAGGTAGTAGATTTGCAGCAGCTTAATTTAGTTGTAGGCATCGGCCAGAGAAACCATGAGCATCATAATTTTAAATTGTTTCATTCCTAGACTTTCGGACGTCATCCTCAGTAAGGAATCTTAAAAATCTTACTTATATTTCCTTATCTACGAGAAAGAGAGATTTTAATGTTTAGAGGGAACAACTTAACCACAGGTCGTATTTCGAGATTTGTAAAACGGCCTAATAACCACGAAGTGGCAGGAAGTTGTTCGTGTCGATGTGCCAATATCCAATATCGCGTTTTATACCGGAAGTATAATGATTAATTCAACTAAAACGATATCCGAAGGAGATTGACTATTAATGGTGCCGATAGTTGATGTAGGCAAATGAATTAAGCAAACGTGCATTCGTATATAAAAACATAATACATTTTAAAAACATAAGGTATTGCAATAATAATATGCCATGGATTTTACCTGTAAGGTGATTTAACTTAAATATGTTTAGACAATTACAAAGGTTTGGCGACATAATCGTTAAATGCTTTTACCAATTTAGACTGTTTGCATATGAAATGTCGTAGACAGTTAATCAGACAACGGAAATTGTCATTGAGCAATGTTTAGGAAGGCGACAAACTTGTCTTTCAATTCAAGTCCTTAGAAAATTTTAAGTAATTGTTTAACCAGACCTTTTCTATTCTAGTTGGAAGAAATTCCTGTGCGTTACACGACAGAATGTTTGGAGGTCTTGTGATGGATACCGTATTCGAAAATGGAGTAGTATGATTTGTACTTCTAATTGGCGTAGCCGAGTGTGTAGGAGTGGACGACGTAGATCGTGACTGTAAACCAAAACTAGAGCTTATGTTTAATTCTCCATGTAATAACGTGTGATGTCGTCTGTTACATACACTGCAATTGTGAGTACTTCTACAATTTGTTGCATGATGACCTCGGGAGAGGCAATTGACACAGTAATGGTGTCGTTTCACAATTGAATCGTATAATCCGGCTCGGTCGGATCAAATTTTTAAGTGGGGAATATGAAAATAAATACCCAAATAAAAGAAAACACAATTATATTAGAATTTGTCCAATAGAATATTGGCGTTTTATTGTCGTAAACATTGCAAGCTTAGTGGACGAAATCCATCAAGCGTAGTTTGACACTTTTTTCTAGACTGACTGATGCAAAGGCGGGCGCGTAAACAACAAACGTCAGTGATTTGACTTTGACAGCAATACTTTGCCCCGAATGCGCAAAGTTGCAATTTAAGGTAGTAAGACAAATAAATAGAAATCTGAATATTATTCTTAATTAAACATGGGCAATGAGGGTATACAATTGGATTATTATAAGTTTGTGTTGATTGGGTTAAGTTTTTTTCTAACGAGAATTTTTATATTGGTTTGTTTATTAGGGATTTCAAATTCAGAATAGTAAATTCCTTGTATTTATATTTTATAGCTAGGCAAAATTAGTCCCAGTCTATATGATCTACCTGTTTCCGGCAACGCCAAAACCTATCTTGGGCTTTCCAGACAGTAATAATGGCAATTTTTTGAATAGTTGTGAGAAATCACTATTAAGGTTTTCACGGGTTTGTGTACGAATTTTATATAAGAAATCATCTACACCAATGCCAGGAGACGAACCATCAAATCGGATATGCCAATCTCTAACAATGCAGTCTTGTGCACGTGAATATCGGGATGAAAAAGCTTGTTGTTGATTGTTCTGAGAAGAACTGTTCTCAATATAGGGATTCATATTTAAAGATGGACCTTGAAGATCCAATACTTAAGTTCTTTAAAATTCTGTCCATTGTGTTTTCAATGATGTGAATAATCAATAGACTGTTGTATTTGGTTAGAATTATTTTGATTCAAATCATTACGATTTTAGAAACGGCTGGTGTTCATAAAAATATGAACATGCTCGGCTTCTTCATTTTTATTTTATGATCACTTTACATTGATGCATTTCATAAATGATGTTCAAGTGGTTTTATGATAAGTGGCTTATGCAGTCAAAAGATCTGCGTGTGCGCGTCGATAAGTAAGAATCAATAGAAGTCCACACTCAGAGATAATGGTGCGCTCATTTAATGTAAACAAATGAACGCAACCCCCATGTGCACTGTGATTAGTTTATGTAGTACGTAAATCAGAATATTTCATAAATAAATAAGAGTTGAAACTACAATCGAACAAGAAGGTTGGGCTTCAATGTCTCATATTTTAACATTAGTCCTTCGAAAAAAAAAGAATCAGCGGCCGCAAATTAAAAAAAAAACCAAAAAAATAATATTTTTACAAAAGAAAAAAAATTATAAAAAATGAACAAAAAAGCCAGAAAAGGCTCAACAAAATCAAAACATTTTTTATTAAAAAATACTATTATAAAAAGAAATTAAAAGAAGCCAAAAAGCTGAGAAAAAAATTAAAAGAAGCCAAAAGACTCATCAAAAATAAAAAAAGAATAAAACAGCTCATAGAAAAGCCAAAAGGCAAAAGAAAATAAAAAAAGCCACAAAGGCAGCTAAAAAACCTATAAAAGATCAAGATCAATTGCTGAGGAATTTCTGGCTCTGAAGGAACAATTGGATACATGATGGGATTTTCCATCACATATAGTACTACCAAGATGCGTCCATAATCTCGCCGGCAGATCCTCACATTGGAGGAAGAATGGAAATAGGGGTCATTTAAAACTCGAATTTCAAAAGTAATACGACAACAATGGTCCATAAAGGAAATGAAGGCAATCAAAATATTTGGTTGTCCCAGCATCAACAAAATCAAAAAAACCACGACGAGCGTGAAGAAGATGACGGAGAAGAGATACCGCTAGCCAAGCGTAAAATCAAAACCGAAGAATACGAATATAATGAAAAAAGTGAACACAATGCGATTCTGGAACGTGAGGAACATTTATTCCGAAGATGATCGAGAACGAGCTTACGAGACAGCCCTCATTGAGGAAGGACGAGAGGTTGGTGGCGGTCATGAACCATGGCTTATGGAACCAGAAGGACGTGCACGTGATTATGTCAGACGTGAATGGCCCAATGATGAACCAGAACCATCGTCGCATTCCTCTCAAGCTGAAGAGGTCCAAAATGAAGTTTCCGGAAATCCTGAATCCGGCCGAGATGCCTGGTGGGAACGCGACAAACGTGATGTACCGGAAGTACTCGAAAAATTTGCAACTGGTAGTAGACCTTGGGACTGCCGTGAGCGAGATGGCCCAGATGGGTCAACTAGCTACTTACGGGATCCACCTGGCTTCATGATACATCACATTTTACATGGTTAATGTGCGCCAGGAATTCACGGCTTCAGACCCCATCATCCACCAGCTCAACTACAAAAAGTTGTTTGCGGAAAAGCAGCGGATTTACAATTACAACATGAAACAATCATCCCACAACCAGCAACAGGAGATGAATCTCCAGGATACCAAAAGTTAAAGAAAAGGCTAAAGGATATGGCTCCTGAAAAAACCAACTGCTGGAGGTGAACCTCCAAACTATCAAGAACTAGTACAAATGTTAAATAGACCAATGGGAAGGACTACCTCGCAACCACTACCACATTCACCGCCAGACATCTACAACAGCAAAAAGAGCTGCAATCTAGCAGCGTTGAGACCTTTTCTAAAGCTAAGTTACAGATTGAAAAAAGTAAAGATGAAGACAGCCCACCTATACCTGCCGAGATATAAGCAACTGCATCCAATCCAAAAGCGACGGAAGGATGCAGAAATAACGACAAAGGAAATAAAAAATGATGACGTGAGCAATAACGGTACAGTCCACTACAAAACAACTCATCGCTTCAATTTTAAGAATTTTATATTTACATAGAATATTTTACTTATAACAATATCTATATTTCCATATTTAATTCATATTCAAAAAATAACTGTTTATATTAAAAATCAACTCCATATAAGCAATATGTTGACAAAATTTACATGTTTTCGTAGTGCCATGGTAAACTTTTAATTTTTTGGTTGTAAGGGCGCAGGAATAATTCAGTGATAGTTTTCTTTCGTTAAACAATTTTTTAGCATTCCAATAATCATTTCAAACTTAACTAATACATTTTATTTCATATATATTACCTACTTGAAAATTATAATAAATTTTCGTAAAATGCCAAAGTTGGGGGATTTTACCACACCCAGTAAACAACGGAGTTTTTAACTTTTGGCTTGTCATTAATGTCAGCAAAACTACATCGAAAGCAAAGAGCAATAATTACGGCATTGGCTGATTCTCAACACGGCAAGATCAGTTCATTACTGCTGTCACCACCACAACTTAAAGCAGAGTGAAATACAACTTGCCCTCACCACTACAACTACCAGTCAATCAGGACTATTTACTTCAGTTTTATAAAATCATTAACGTGAGATAGGAATAGCAAACAATTATACAATTTTCCATATGACAATTCTCCTATTTGATCCAGACAAGTTAGAATTTAAGCTGCTCCCCATTACGAGATCTTTTCCACAGCACGATGACAGCAATCAAGCCATGCACCGAGATGAATATTATACGTTGGCTGAACTGCAATGGGCATTCTGCACACCATTAACCGAAGATAAAGTCTTATACTCAATCATGTGATGCTTATGTTAAATTTTATTACTAAACAATGTCATTAGTACCAACTGTAACGCAACTACGTTTGAAGAAAACACATCACTCATCCCATTACACCACAAAAATCAATGGATGAAGCCAAGAACATATTCGACTCGACTTACCAGAAGCAAAAACGTCAATGAAGAAAATTATCACAAAAAACCTCACCAGCAGCAATTTGCCAGCCTGAAGCGTCAAAACAATTTAGAGTAACAACAGCTTAAATAACAATTAAATGAAATTAGACTAAAAAAACATTACATTTTATTTGAAACATCTATGCCATTAAGAATATCAATACAACACATACTAACCAACTACTTCAATTTTTTAAAGTTGCTGCAATAGTCCAATGAACCACATAAAGCGCTAAAAATGTTAAACCTAGCATATACCATATACAAAACAAAACGACACATAAGTTCTTCTTTGAATGCAAATGGTTAATATCATTGGGGGAAATTTTTGCACTATCAGTAACCAAATCCAAGGTTACCCTTTGCATGGAATTGCGGGCATAGAACAATATATAATGAACTTGGATGAAAATGAACAAGTGAAAAGCGTTAAGTTCGGCCGGGCCGAACTTTGTATACCCTCCACCATAGGTATACTGATATATACTTGAAATGAAAATATAGGGAACATACCAAAAAGCGAACCTATACCGATAATTCTAGAAACCGGTTATTATAAACCATTATGTACACCAAATACAAATTTCAGTAATTTTTAATGAACACAAAAAAGACAAAAAGAACCCTCTCAAGAACCCCAAAATACCGAAATGTTGGGCTACCCGAAACAATGGATCTATACATATAATTTTTAGCGGAAAAATTTGGTACCCAATAACTACCCATTAGACCACATTTCAGAGAATTCTGTTGAAAAAGGCACTCAAGAACCCCAAAATATCGAAAATTGGGTGGTACCCTTATATGAGGGCTATGCCTAAACGTGGACCGATATAGCCCATATTCGAACTTGACCTGCCTTCAGACAAAAGACAAACCTATGCAAAATTTCAGCACCCTATCTCAATTCTTCAGAAGATAGCGTGATTACAACAGACGGACGGACGAGCATCGCTAGATCGTATTATATATATTATAGGGTCGGAAATTAATATTTCAATGAGTCAAAATTAATACACCCTCCATACTATGGTGGAGGGTATAAAAATAAATATGTAGGACAAAAGTAGGAAACAGAATGAATAACTATAAAAGAAATAACAAATACAGACATAAGGAAAATGTATAGCCAAATATGCGAAAATACAATGAAATAACACAAAAATGTACCAAAACCGCAAGCTGGCAAAGGAAATTACAAACAAATATGAAATACTAATATGACAAACGAAAATATGAAACAATTTATAGAAGCTGTAAACACTTTTAAGATTTTAAGAAAAGACGCTACATGCAGCTTCAAAACACCAACACAACATTGTAAGAAAACTATTTAAAAATAATTACATCAATATTTGGGTCAAATATTGAAAAATATTATATCAGAAAGTTACAATATCAAAACTCCAGGACAGCTTAAGAACAATATGAAAGATATCCAACTAATTGTCTCGGAAATAATAGCATTCTTTGGTGTAATATACCTTTTCACAAATATTCCAGTTCAAATAGTCATAAAAATCATAATTGAAAAATGGAACAAATAAGGAAATTTGTTTTTAAAAATTTTACAATTTTGTCTCAATGAGAAAACACATAAAGACACGAATATCGAATACATAGCAAAATGCTTTTATGATGTTTTAGCAATAACAAGTAAGGATGGTGTAAGCAGGGTGAAATCCAGTTGAAATTTCACAACCTCGACGATTGAATTTAAGCTGCTCCCCATTACCAGCTCTTTTCCACAGCACGATGACTGCAATCAAGCCATGCATCGAGATGAATATTATATGTTGGCTGAACTGCAATGGGCATTCTGCACTCCATTAACAGAAGATAAAGTCTTATGCTCAATCATGTGATACTTATGTGAACTAAACAATGTCTTGGAACCAACTGTAACGCAACTCCGTTTGAAGAAAACACATCACTCATCCCATTACACCACAAAAATTAATGTATGTACACCATGCCGCACTCAACATCTATGGCCGCCGCATGAAGCCAAGAACATATTCGACTCGACCTACCAGAAGCAACAACGTCAATGAACCTCACCAGTAGCAATTTGCAATAATTTAACCATCAGCCATATACATATGTATGAGCATTAAAGTGTAATTCACTATAGAAGTTGAAAGAACAACGTTACACCATACATAGAAGCGAAACTACAACGAAGAAAGGACAAAATTACATTTGATTGATACACCACAGAAACTTTCTCCGACAGAATAATAAATTACAATACTACTCAACCAAATTACATATGGTTTCATCGCAAAAGATAAGTCATACCAATATTAAGGTGGATGTGAAATGTTCATATTGGTTAATGTCTATAGTAGCTTATAATAAGGCTTTTTGCTCTTGAAGAGTATCTGTATTTTAATTTCGACTGTCGATTTGTTATGTGGCAAAATTGAACCCTACACACTTTCTCGAAATCCCTCGCAAAAGTCTTTTTGAAAATGTATTTATATATTATCTGTTAAGCTGCCCATTGTTAAATTACCAAAACCTAAATCCAATGTTATGGCACTTGACTAATTAACTAATTGATGGAAATGAGTTCCTCGGATGTTGCAAAGGGACCATGTAGTCGCACGATGCACGACATACTACTTCGTACCCGTCGGTAACATCGATTGAGACTCCTGCCAAGAGCGGTAAGGGTGATGTGAAAGCGTCTCGAAGCATGAAGTCCAAAAATCAATACCGGCGCCTGGCGACCCTGCAGCTCAGTCAGGGGTACCGGTCGATCTGCGATTGGTAATCATAGATCGAGCTGACCCTGATCTGTGTATCAGTTATCTTTGACAGATACCTCAAGGACCTCTTCCTGAACGACGTAGTAAATCGTGGAAACCTTCGAGTTGACCAGATCACGTTATACAAAGGGCCAACGTTACTAACTGTCGAACTTAAGAGAACAAGTAATAACAGCGACCCACTTTTGGAATGTAGCAAGTTGGCAGCCGTTGTTTTATTGCATGCGGAAGTCACAATTTTGGCTTCCGCTGGTAAATATCCAAGATTCATATATTTTCAAGCATACAGTTACTGGTTTGAGTTACAAAAACTATACGGTTTTCACCGCTTCCACTGGAGAGATGGCAATAACCTACATGTGAAATTTTGTGAACTCCTAGTTTGTTTGTTTTTTTAAGTCATCGCAAATATCGTTGTGTTTTAGGGTAATATTGTTTACCACCAATAAATAATCGGCATTCGTCGAAACCCTTTTCTAAAACTATTGTGTTTTATTTCTATTTCTTTTATTTCTCACGATTAGGTATTGGTCGTACTGAATATATCAGGAGAATTATGTTGCACTGTACTTGCCAACACCCAAGTCCCTATAGTGCGGACTTAACATTTTGGTTTTGGTCCGCTCCGAAGGACGAAATGTTAAGTCCGCACTATAGGGACTTGGGTGTTGGTAGTTATAGACGCAATAAAATCTCCCAATAGAGTCAGTACGTCCAATACGTGCTAGTGAGCAAAAACAAAGATATGTAAATAGAAACTAAAACACCATAATTTTATTAGTAAAGGGTTCGACCAATGCCGAGTGCTTATTTAGTTGGTAAACGATATTACCTGCATTTACTGCGTTAGCTATAGATGATCCACCAGTGGCTAAGCCTTAATATTGGTAATATAGATAGAAAAGCACAGCAATAAGATCTGCGCCTATTTTAGTATGGGTATTTATGGTTTTTTATGTCAAACATAAGCGTTTATCTTATTAAAAGCTAATGATTCATTCCTAATTATTTTTAAGAAGGACTGTCCAAATATGAGCAACATTTTGTTGGATCGTTCCCACGCCTCACTTGCACACCGCTGTCGACCGAGGGGATCGCGTACACACCAACAAAACACAAAATGAGTAGAGTGCGTGTTTGCACAAGCCCTTTGTTTTGGGCTCTCTTTTGCTCTTGTGCTATTTATGCCCGTGAGGAGGAAACCTCAAAAGAAGCCCTTGAGATTTAAATTTAAGAGATTTATTTAATTTAAGATCTCCTTTACCAATTGCTCCATCTTGAAAAGAGGAAGAGGATACGAGGAATTTAAGTCATGTTCGTCAATTAGACTCTGAAGATACTGTTCCTGTGGTTTTGAGACAAAATCAATAATCAATAAATTTTATGGGCAGAAAATGAGACTTAAGGACTATGACCCAGTTTATATAAAATTCCACACACAAGGCAGAAATAAATGAACAAGTAAAAAAGCTTCATTTGATGAAGATTGGCAGATAAATTAACTCTTCCGAGAATTGAACATCGCCTCGGTAGAGCGAAAGAACTTGAGGAAAACTCCAAAGACATAACACCATTCTCTACTGGCAATGGCTCATATAGCTTCACTCGATTGTCATATGTTCAAAGATGGTGACACTTCAAAGAATGGTGGCACTTGCTTTCTACGGATTAGAACAACAAAAGCTTTTGCCTACAAGTATGACTTGATTGTCATTGAATACAAAGCAAAACATATGTTAAAAATATGTCCTAGCTTAATCCTGATAAGTGTTCAATATTTAGATGTGTAGTTAATTTTCTTGGACATTTATATACGGATAACGTAGTTATATATGATCTTACAAAATACTTAGTTACTTTGCCAATTCTGAAATATTTGAATCTCATACATTAACATATGGTCCTATGAGAACTAGGGCCAGATATGGGGACTATAAGAACACTGTGATCGAACAATTGTGTAAATATTTAAAAGTGAAGTAGATATTTAAAAGTAGTAGTTGAATCCATAATTCTTATTAAAATGGGATATACAAAATATGTTAATATAGATTGAGCTGTTGGAATTATTGAACGATTCTAATCATATAGTGCAGCGAATGGTAAAAAATACCAATTGTCTATATTTGCTTTAAGTTTAATTGTTACTTGTATTAATCTTAATTGCAGAGTATGAATATATGGTATTATAGTTTCCTTATGATTTTGGTGATTCATGTATGTTTTGAGATTCAATGTTAAATTTGCGAAACAAGAAATCTAAATAAAAATTGTATGTTGTCGATAGAAATTACAATATTTATTTTTAACTGTGCTTATTTGTCTTTACTATTAGAAGCTCCCATAATTATCAATTATTGGGCGGAAATGTAAATTTGGGTTATATTGTATAACGAATTGAAGATCGTCGCCACCTTATGCTCAAAACTGATGTTTACGCCTTGCAACTATTTACTTATATTTATAACATACTTAGCTTTCATTGTAAAATATCTAGATATCTATCTTCAAGGACTGCGGTAATGTCTGTTGAATTATAAAGGTCAATATTACATACTTACGGATAAGAATATTTATGCGCTTATTCCTCCTCTCTTGTTAAGGGATACACCCCATTATATACACGTGTTCCACTCTCCAAAATTTATAAATATTAGGGGATTTAGCACTCTAAATCAGGTTATTAAAAACATGTCAATAAATGTTTTGGAAATTCATGACATCGGAAGTCACATCAGTGAGAAACAGTCAAAAGTGCCCACATTGTTTTTTCATAGCATAATTACTGAATAACATTTTATACTTTTTTAAGTGAACATGAGCACCGTAACGAAGATAATAAAATAGCTAATGATTCATTCCTAATCATTTTTAAGAAGGACTGTCCAAATATGAGCAACATTTTGTTGGATCGTTCCCACGCCTCACTTGCACACCGCTGTCGACCGAGGGGATCGCGTACACACCAACAAAACACAAAATCACTAGAGTGCGTGTTTGCACAAGCCCCTTGTTTTCGGCTCTCTTTTTCTCTTGTGCTATTTATGCCCGTGAGGGGGAAACCTCAAAAGAAGCCCTTGAGATTTAAATTTAAGAGATTTATTCAATTTAATATCTCCTTTACCAATTGCTCCATCCTGCAAAGAGGAATAGGATATGAAGAATTTAAGTCATGTTCATCAATTAGACTCTGAAGATACTGTTCCTTTGGTTTTGAGACAAAACCAATAACTGCAAATAAATTTTATGGGCAGAAAATGAGACTTAAGGGGACCCCCCCATTCTCGGGGTCAAAAATTTTGTTGATATAATTCGAATCTACATTAATTATAGAATGTGCCTACAAAATTTCAAATGAAAATCTCAAGAACTCTTGAAGATATAGCCGATTTATTGTGTCTGCATTAAGTGACGGCTAAAGGGCTTCTCAAACTTTAAACGCGTTTTTCTCTTTTGCAAATGGCGGGCACGATAACTCAAAAACTAATAACCCAATCGATTCCAAATTTTTACACGTTTCTCTATGAGTGTATAGCTATCGTATGAACTAAGATAAAGCCAGTCGGAAGATCTTCCCTTTTTCCCAGCGATTTTCCAAAAATATGTTTTCAAATGACCGCCATTTTGTTAATTTTAGAGCGAAGTCAATAATTCTATTTCATACGAGAGCCAGACATGTACTCTTTCTAACACCGTTGGAATTTTCGGATTCCGATGTTCCAGTGAGGAGTTATCATGCCCGCCATCAAAAATAAGGGTTTTTCTTTAATTACAAAAAACAACAACAAAATTTTTTTGTAAATTATTTTTCTTCTATTTTAAATCTTCAATTATATATGTGTAAAATTACAAACCTTAACACGCATTGGTATTGATTTACCAGCCCATTGAAAATCTTGAAAAATTAAAATCGAGAATGGGTGGGGTTCCCTTAAGGACAATGACCCAGTTTACATAAAATTCCACACACAAGGCAGAAATAAATGAACAAGTAAAAAAGCTTCATTTGATGAAGATTGGCAGATAAATCAACTCTTCCGAGAATTGAACATCGCCTCGGTAGAGCGAAAGAACTTGAGGAAAACTCCAAAGACATAACACCATTCTCTACTGGCAATGGCTCATATAGCTTCACTCGTATTTAAAAGTGAAGTAGATATTTAAAAGTAGTAGTTGAATCCATAATTCTTATTAAAATGGGATATACAAAATATGTTAATATAGATTGAGCTGTTGGAATTATTGAATGATTCTAATCATATAGTGCAGCGAATGGTAAAAATACCAATTTTCTATATTTGATTTAAATTCAATTGTTACTTGTATTAATCTTAATTGCGGAGTATGGATATATGGTATTATAGTTTCCTTATGATTTTGGTGATACATGTATGTTTTGAAATTCAATGTTAAATTTGCGAAACATGAAATCTAAATAAAAATTGTATGTTGTCGATAATAATTACAATATTTATTTTTAACTGTGCTTATTTGTCTTTACTATTAGAAGCTCCCATAATTATCAATTATTGGGCGGAAATGTAAATTTGGGTTATATTGTATAACGGATTGTCTATCGTCGCCACCTTATGCTCAAAACTGATGTTTACGCCTTGCAACTATTTACTTATATTTATAACATACTTAACTTTCATTGTAAAATATCTAGATATCTATCTCCAAGGCGGTAATGTCCGTTGAATTATTACATACTTACGGATAAGAATATTTATGAGCTTATTCCTCCTCTCTTGTTAAGGGATACACCCCATTATATACACGTGTTCCACTCTCCAAAATTTATAAATATTATGTGATTTAGCACTCTAAATCAGTTTATTAAAAACATGTCAATAAATGTTTTTGAAATTCATGACATCGGAAGTCACATCAGTGAGAAACAGTCAAAAGTACCCACATTGTTTTTTCATGGCATAATTACTGAATAACATTTTATTCTTTTCTAAGTGCACATGAGCACCGTAACGAAAAATTGGTAAAATAGCCAATGTTTATATATATTCAATATAACAAACAAAATCAATTACAACTAGACGGTTAAAGGTCAATCTTGTCATTTGGAAACTTCGATTTGTAATGATTAGGGTAACAAGCTGACTACAGAAAAATGTACAATATTATGCGTTTGCGCCATTTTTTTAATTTTTCAATCTGTCTTGTCAAAAAGTAAGTATATTTGCTTATTTTAATTTTAGTAATTTTACTGTGCTAACATTATAAACATCAAAATATAAATCTATTGATTTTTCAATTACACAAAACTTCTAAGCAATATGCCAAAACGAATACAAAATCACAATCTGTGATAAATACTTATTATTTTGTCAATTAGGTTTGAAATTCTCTCAGAATTTGTGAGATACCTTCTAGGTCCTGACCCCAGATCGTCCATGACTACTTTCACTCTATTAACAAATGTCAATGTATTGACCTTATTACATAACCTAAGATTATATTTAAGTGTAAAATCAAATATGGACTCACCTCTTGGATTGGAGTCACAGTGAGGCATCACAGTCAAAAATACCGTTCATTTCCTCCAGCAGGTTGCATACCTCCCGTCCGGTTTAGTCAGGAGACTTATACGGGAGGTATATGGTAGAAACTACGAGGGGTCTCGCGTTAACCCGTTAAATAGTTAGCCTTTAATTTGAATGGTCGTAGCCATTGAAATTTATCTACTACTTTTTATTACATCCTTTGATAGTGTGATGCTGACAGATTTCAACGGACATTTGTTTACATATTGCTTCTGCGCCACCTTTAGGCATCTTTATGTCAACGAACAATATTGCTTACTTCTGTTGTTACCTTTCGACTGACTACGCAGACATGTAGTTGTGATCACTAGTGCTTAAATAGCCACCGTGCATATTGCTGTATCATACAGGTAATATCGTATACCAACTAAATTAACACTCGGCATTGGTCGAACCCTTGAACCAGATTGAAAAATTAAAAAAAAGAAAATGGCGCAAACGCATAATATTGTACATTTTTCTGTAGTCAGCTTGTTACGTTAATCATTACAAATCGAAGTTTCCAAATGACAAGATTGACTTTTAACCGTCTAGTTGTCATTGATTTTGTTTGTTATATTGAATTTATATAAACATTGGCTATTTTATTTTACCAATTTTTCGGTACGGTGCACTGTGGGCGAAATGGACGATCTAGCGTCGTTTAATTCAATTTTCAAAGTGTTTAATTGGGCCAAAATTGTGTCTCCATCGATTACTACTATCCCACTGATCTAATATATCGATTCTATTCTGATTGATATGATCTAGTTGAACAGCTGTGAGCTGTCAAACACAATATATGTTTCAGCCTATGTATAACTAAGCTTCAACACGTGTTTTCTTTGCATTGCCAAATTTTCTCTAAAGTAGCATTTGTCTCAATTAAGTGAATGAAAAGTTGATTTATTTATTGTTAGAGGTATGTATTAACTAAAAAAAAATTTGTTTGTGACCTGTGCTTAAGTGTTGTAGAAAAAATATATTTCAAGTGTACTATACCACTCATCTGCTTTAAAAAATTCAAAGTAAGACTTCCGTAGACCGGAACTTTTGATATTCGTGTGTATTCGCGCTAGAATATGGTTTTTTAAATTACTATGTCATCTTGTGATTGTAAAATGCCCAAATGATCTGCAGCCACCTGCAACTTTACATGATATTGCATTTTTTAGGAAAAATGTCGATGCTCAGACGAGAAGTTTATTTACTATGGCGCAACGAGCCTGTGCGTACTAAAAATTTTCTGTCATTGAAACTCATATATTTAATAATATTATTAATATCAACATGTGCGATGCTAATAAAGTTATTCTAATAAAAAAAAATATATATAATTTGTAGCAAAATTGGCTGAGAAATGGAAATTCGACCATAGAAGCCGCCATAAATTTGAAGAAAACAATAAGGAGTGGTTAGACGGATAACTTTTATTAGTTAATCCACTGACAAATCGTGGAACACCCGATAAGAAGTTTGACAAATGTTCCAACAAAACGAAACTAAAATGGTATCCAAATGGAGTCCAATTTACGAACTATTCAGCTCAAGTGCCTTTACAAGATATGGTAGATCATATTGTTACGCGCCTCGAAGAACCTCATTTTTCTATCAGAATTTAGTGTTGCTGAACAGAGTGAGCAGAATCTCATTTCAAAAACGATATTGAATCATTTATGGAATATGCTTTACAGAACGCAGAACTTTTTATCATACTGTATCTTTGGTTTTATATGCCGTGTTCCATACATAAAATCTTAATACATGGAGCCGATATAATTAAAGTACCACCACTTCAATTAGGAAAAATGTCGGAAATGGAAGCCCATCGAAGATTACCGCAATTTCCGTGAGCACCATACGCGAAAAACATCCCGATTAAATACAATGAAAGACTTAATGCATGCGCTTTTGTGTTAATCAGATCCCTTGATTTCAAATTTACGCAACCAAAAAAAGAAAGATGCCGATAATGATATTTTACAACTTTTGTCAGAACATTGTGTATCCAAATTGGAATACGAAACTATTATTACAATAGTAATAATAGTTTTTTATTTCGATTTGTATTTTTTCCTTTTTTGAGTTATAATTAAATTTTTGTTATGAAAACAACTGAAATGTATGAAGTCTTAATAAGGCCAAAAATATTATTAAAAAATTAATAAATAAATGTTTTAAAAAATGTTTTTATTATAAAAGTTTAATATATTCTTAGCCCCAAAGAATGAGAAACATTAAATATACTAACCTTATCATGCTTTCCTGAATGAAATAAACAATGTCTAAAAAATGAAAAAAAATCCAAAAATATATATATATATATATATATATATATACATTAAAAACTATTTTTTTTTGTTTAACTCTGTAGCTTAATCTATTTTCAACTAAAAAAAATATTACAAAAATAAAATACAAAATCCCTAAGCGCTATTAATTAAACGCCGCTAGATGAGCCTTTTCGCCCACTGTGCGGTGCTCATGTTTACTTAAAAAAGAATGAAATGTTATGCAGTAATTATGCCATGAAAAAACAATGTGGGTACTTTTGACTGTTTCTCACTGATGTGACTTCCGATGTCATGAATTACAAAAACATTTATTGACATGTTTTTAATAATCTGATTTAGAGTGCTAAATCACATAATATTTATAAATTTTGGAGAGTGGAACACATGTATATAATGGGGTGTATCCCTTAACAAGAGAGGAATAAGCGCATAAATATTCTTAGCAATATAACCCAAATTTACATTTCCGTCCAATAATTGATAATTATGGGAGCTTCTAGTAGTAAAGACAAATAAGCACAGTTAAAAATAAATATTGTAATTATTATCGACAACATACAATTTTTATTTAGATTTCTTGTTTCGCAAATTTAACATTGAATTTCAAAACATACATGTATCACCAAAATCATAAGGAAACTATAATACCATATATCCATACTCCGCAATTAAGATTAATACAAATAACAATTGAATTTAAATCAAATATAGACAATTGCTATTTTTACCATTCGCTGCACTATATGATTAGAATCGTTCAATAATTCCAACAGCTCAATCTATATTAACATATTTTGTATATCCCATTTTAATAAGAATTATGGATTCAACTACTACTTTTAAATATGTACTTCACTTTTAAATATTTACACAATTGTTCGATCAAAGTGTTCTTATAGTCCCCAAATCTGGCCCTAGTTCTAATAGGGCCATATGTTAATATATGAGATTCAAATATTTCAGAATTGGCAAAGTAACTAAGTATTTTGTAAGATCATATATAACTACGTTATCCGTATATAAATGTCCAAGAAAATTAACTACACATCTAAATATTGAACACTTATCAGGATTTAGCTAGGACATATTTTCAACATATGTTTTGCCTTGTATTCAATGACAATCAAGTCATACTTTTAGGCAAAAGTTTTTGTTGTTCTAATCCTTAGAAAGCAAGTGCCACCATTCTTTGAAGTGTCACCATCTTTGAACATATGACAATCGAGTGAAGCTATATGAGCCATTGGCATTAGAGAATGGTGTTATGTCTTTGGAGTTTTCCTCAAGTTCTTTCGCACTACCGAGGCGATGTTCAATTATCGGAAGAGTTAATTTATCTGCCAATATGCATCAAATGAAGCTTTTTTACTTTTTCATTTATTTCTGCCTTGTGTGTGGAATTTTATATAAACTGGGTCATAGTCCTTAAGTCTCATTTTCTGCCCATAAAATTTATTTGCAGTTATTGGTTTTGTCTCAAAACCAAGGGCACAGTATCTTCAGAGTCTAATTGACGAACATGACTTAAATTCTTCGTATCCTCTTCCTATTTTCAAGATGGAGCAATTGGTAAAGGAGATCTTAAATTGAATAAATCTCTTAAATTTAAATCTCAAGGGCTTCTTTTGAGGTTTCCCCCTCACGGGCATAAATAGCACAAGAGCAAAAGAGAGCCCAAAACAAGGGGCTTGTGCAAACACGCACTCTAGTGATTTTGTGTTTTGTTGGTGTGTACGCGATCCCCTCGGTCGACAGCGGTGTGCAAGTGAGGCGTGGGAACGATCCAACAAAATGTTGCTCATATTTGGACAGTCCTTCTTAAAAATGATTAGGAATGAATCATTATCTTTTAATAAGAAAAACGCTTTGGTTTGACATACTTTTTGACAAGCCAGATTGAAAAATTAAAAAAAATGGCGCAAACGCATAATACTGTCCATTTTTCTGTAGTCAGCTTGTTACATTAATCATTACAAAACGAAGGTTACAAATGACAAGATTGACTTTTAACCGTCTACTTGTCATTGATTTTGTTTGTTATATTGAATTTTTATAAACATTGGCTATTTTATTTTACCAATTTTTTGGTGCTCATGTTCACTTAAAAAAGAATAAAATGTCATGAAAAAACAATGTGGGTACTTTTGACTGTTTCTCACTGATGTGACTTCCGATGTCATGAATTTCAAAAAACATTTATTGACATGTTTTTAATAACCTGATTTAGAGTGCTAAATCCCCTAATATTTATAAATTTTGGAGAGTAGAACACGTGTATATAATGGGGTGTATCCCTTAACAATAGAGGAGGAATAAGCGCATAAATATTCTTATCCGTAAGTATCTAATATTGACCTTTATAATTCAACAGACATTACCTTAGTCCTTGAAGAAAGATATCTAGATATTTTACAATGAAAGCTAAGTATGTTATAAACATAAGAAATTGTATAAGTAAATACATCAGTTTTGAGCATAAGGTGGCGACGATCTTCAATCCGTTATACAATATAACCCAAATTTACATTTCCGCCCAATAATTGATAATTATGGGAGCTTCTAATAGTAAAGACAAATAAGCACAGTTAAAAATAAATATTGTAATTATTATCGACAACATACAATTTTTATTTAGATTTCTTGTTTCGCAAATTTAACATTGAATCTCAAAACATACATGAATCACCAAAATCATAAGGAAACTATAATACCATATAACCATACACTGCAATTAAGATTAATACAAGTAACAATTAAATTTAAATCAAATATAGAAAATTGATATTTTTACCATTCGCTGCACTATATGATTAGAAGCGTTCAATAATTCCAACAGCTCAATCTATATTAACATATTTTGTATATCCCATTTTAATAAGAATTATGGATTCAACTACTACTTTTAAATATTTACACATTTGTTCGATCAAAGTGTTCTTATAGTCTCCATATCTGGCCCTAGTTCTCATAGGACCATATCTTAAAATATAAGAGATTCAAATATTTCAGAATTGGCAATGTAACTATGTATTTTGTAAGATCATACATAACTACGTTATCCGTATATAAATGTCCAAGAAAATTAACTACACACCTAAATATTGAACACTTATCAGGATTTAGCTAGGACATATTTTCAACATATGTTTTGCCTTGTATTCAATGACAATCAAGTCATACTTGTAGCCAAAAGTTTTTGTTGTTCTAATCCTTAGAAAGCAAGTGCCACCATTCTTTGAAGTGTCACCATTCTTTGAACTTATGACAATCGAGTAAAGCTATATGAGCCATTGCCCGTAGAGAATGGTGCTAGTTCTTTGGAGTTTTCCTCAAGTTCTTTCGCTCTACTGAGGCGATGTTCAATTCTCGGAAGAGTTAATTTATCTGCTAATCTTCATCAAATGAAGCGTTTTTTACTTGTTTATTTATTTCTGCCTTGTGTGTGGAATTTTATATAAACTGGGTCATAGTCCTTAAGTCTCATTTTCTGCCCATAAAATTTATTTGCAGTTATTGGTTTTGTCTCAAAACCAAGAGCACAGTATCTTCAGAGTCTAATTGACGAACATGACTTAAATTCTTCGTATCCTCTTCCTATTTTCAAGATTGAGCAATTGGTAAAGGAGATCTTAAATTGAATAAATCTCTTAAATTTAAATCTCAAGGGCTTCTTTTGAGGTTTCCCCCTCACGGGCATAAATAGCACAAGAGCAAAAGAGAGCCCAAAACAAGGGGCTTGTGCAAACACGCACTCTAGTGATTTTGTGTTTTGTTGGTGTGTACGCGATCCCCTCGGTCGACAGCGGTGTGCAAGTGAGGCGTGGGAACGATCCAACAAAATGTTGCTCATATTTGGACAGTCCTTCTTAAAAATAATTAGGAATGAATCATTAGCTTTTAATAAGATAAACGCTTTTGTTTGACATACTTTTTGACAAGCCAGATTGAAAAATAAAAAATGGCGCAAACGCATACTATTGTACATTTTACTGTAGTCAGCTTGTTACGTTAATCATTACAAAACGAAGGTTACAAATGACAAGATTGACTTTTAACCATCTACTTGTCATTGATTTTGTTTGTTATATTGAATTTATATAAACATTGGCTATTTTATTTTACCAATTTTTCGTTACGGTGCTCATGTTCACTTAAAACAGAATAAAATGTTATTCAGTAATTATGCCATGAAAACACAATGTGGGTACTTTTGACTGTTTCTCACTGATGTGACTTCCGATGTCATGAATTTCAAAAACATTTATTGACATGTTTTTAATAACCTGATTTAGAGTGCTAAATCCCCTAATATTTATAAATTTTGGAGAGTGGAACACGTGTATATAATGGGGTGTATCCTTTAACAAGAGAGGAGGAATAAGCGCATAAATATTCTTATCCGTAAGTATGTAATATTGACCTTTATAATTCATCAGACATTACCGCAGTCCTTGGAGATAGATATCTAGATATTTTACAATGGAAGCTAAGTATGTTATAAATATAAGTAAATAGTATAAATAAATACATCAGTTTTGAGCATAATGTGGCGACGATCTTCAATCCGTTATACAATATAACCCAAATTTACATTTCCGCACAATAATTGATAATTATGGGAGCTTCTAATAGTAAAGACAAATACGCACAGTTAAAAATAAATATTGTAATTATTATCGACAACATACAATTTTTATTTAGATTTCTTGTTTCGCAAATTTAACATTGAATTTCAAGACATACATGAATCACCAAAATCATAAGGAAACTATAATACCATATATTCATACTCTGCAATTAAGATTAATACAAGTAACAATTAAATTTAAATCAAATATAGACAATTGGTATTTTTACCATTCGCTGCACTATATAATTAGAATCGTTCAATAATTCCAACAGCTCAATCTATATTAACATATTTTGTATATCCCATTTTAATAAGAATTATGGATTCAAATACTACTTTTAAATATCTACTTCACTTTTAAATATTTACACAATTGTTCGATCAAAGTGTTCTTATAGTCCCCATATCCGGCCCTAGTTCTCATAGGACCATATGTTAATGTATGAGATTCAAATATTTCAGAATTGGCAAAGTAACTAAGTATTTTGTAAGATCATATATAACTACGTTATCCATATATAAATGTCCAAGAAAATTAACTACACATCTAAATATTGAACACTTATCAGGATTTAGCTAGGACATATTTTCAACATATGTTTTGCCTTGTATTCAATGACAATCAAGTCATACTTTTAGGCAAAAGTTTTTGTTGTTCTAATCCTTAGAAAGCAAGTGCCACCATTCTTTGAAGTGTCACCATTCTTTGAACATATGACAATCGAGTGAAGCTATATGAGCCATTGCCATTAGAGAATGGTGTTATGTCTTTGGAGTTTTCCTCAAGTTCTTTCGCTCTACCGAGGCGATGTTCAATTCTCAGAAGAGTTAATTTATCTGACAATCTTCATCAAATGAAGCATTTTTACTTGTTCATTTATTTCTGCCTTGTGTGTGGAATTTTATATAAACTGGGTCATAGTCCTTAAGTCTCATTTTCTGCCCATACAATTTATTTGCAGTTATTGGTTTTGTCTCAAAACCAAAGGAACAGTATCTTCAGAGTCTAATTGACGAACATGACTTCAATGCTTCGTATCCTCTTCCTCTTTTCAAGATGGAGCAATTGGTAAAGAAGATCTTAAATTGAATAAATCTCTTAAATTTAAATCTTAAGGGCTTCTTTTGAGGTTTCCCCCTCACGGGCATAAATAGCACAAGAGAAAAAATGTTATTCAGTAATTATGCCATGAAAAAACAATGTGGGTACTTTTGACTGTTTCTCACTAATGTGACTTCCGATGTCATGAATTTCAAAAACATTTATTGACATGTTTTTAATAACCTGATTTAGAGTGCTAAATCCCCTAATATTTATAAATTTTGGAGAGTGGAACACGTGTATATAATGGGGTGTATCCTTTAACAAGAGAGGAGGAATAAGCGCATAAATATTCTTATTCGTAAGTATGTAATGTTGACCTTTATAATTCAACAGACATTACCGCAGTCCTTGGAGATAGATATCTAAATATTTTACAATGAAAGCTAAGTATGTTATAAATATATGTAAATAGTTGCAAGGCGTAAACATCAGTTTTGAGCATAAGGTGGCGACGATCTTCAATCCGTTATACAATATAACCCTAATTTACATTTCCGCCCAATAATTGATAATTATGGGAGCTTCTAATAGTAAAGACAAATAAACACAGTTAAAAATAAATATTGTAATTATTATCGACAACATACAATTTTTATTTAGATTTCTTGTTTCGCAAATTTAACATTGAATTTCAAAACATACATGAATCACCAAAATCATATGGAAACTATAATACCATATATTCATACTCTGCAATTAAGATTAATACAAGTAACAATTAAATTTAAATCAAATATAGACAATTGGTATTTTTACCATTCGCTGCACTATATGATTAGAATCGTTCAATAATTCCAACAGCTCAATCTATATTATCATATTTTGTATATCCCATTTTAATAAGAATTATGGATTCAACTACTACTTTTAAATATCTACTTCACGTTTAATATTTACACAATTGTTCGATCAAAGTGTTCTTATAGTCTCCATATCTGGCCCTAGTTCTCATAGGACCATATGTTAAGATATGAGATTCAAATATTTCATAATTGGCAAAGTAAGTAAGTATTATGTAAGATCATATAACTACGTTATCCGTATATAAATGTCCAAGAAAATTAACTACACATCTAAATATTGAACACTTATCAGGATTTAGCTAGGACATATTTTCAACATATGTTTTGCCTTGTATTCAATGACAATCAAGTCATACTTTTAGGCAAAAGTTTTTGTTGTTCTAATCCTTAGAAAGCAAGTGCCACCATTCTTTGAAGTGTCACCATTCTTTGAACATATGACAATCGAGTGAAGCTATATGAGCCATTGGCATTAGAGAATGGTGTTATGTCTTTGGAGTTTTCCTCAAGTTCTTTCGCACTACCGAGGCGATGTTCAATTCTCGGAAGAGTTAATTTATCTGCCAATATGCATCAAATGAAGCTTTTTTACTTTTTCATTTATTTCTGCCTTGTGTGTGGAATTTTATATAAACTGGGTCATAGTCCTTGAGTCTCATTTTCAGCCCATAAAATTTATTTGCAGTTATTGGTTTTGTCTTAAACCCAAAGGAACAGTATCTTCAGAGTCTAATTGACGAACATGACTTAAATGCTTCGTATCCTCTTCCTCTTTTCAAGATGGAGCAAGGAGATCTTAAATTGAATAAATCTCTTAAATTTAAATCTCAAGAGCTTCTTTTGAGGTTTTCCCCTCACGGGCATAAATAGCACAAGAGCAAAAGAGAGCCCAAAACAAGGGGCTTGTGCAAACACGCACTCTAGTGATTTTGTGTTTTGTTGGTGTGTACGCGATCACCTCGGTCGACAGCCGGTGCAAGTGAGGCGTGGGAACGATCCAACAAAATGTTGCTCATGTTTGGACAGTCCTTCTTAAAAATGATTAGGAATGAATCATTAGCTTTTAATAAGATAAACGCTTATGTTTGACATAAAAACCATACATACCCATACTAAAATAGGCGCAGATCTTATTGCTGTGCTTTTCTATCCATATTACCAATATTAAGTCTTAGCCACTGGTGGATCGTCTATAGATAACGCAGTAAATGCAGCAAAGAATGCTATGAAAAAAAAAACTTAAAGAAAATATTCGCTACACTAAACCTTTTAAAAATCGTGCTAGGTCAATAGACTTTACCTAAAAACATTCAAAAGAGATGTATTCATTTACAGAATACAAAATTCGACACATAAATTAAAAGGTCTGCCCATAGAATGAATGACTGAAATATGTTCTCTGCGTTCACTTTTTGTAAGTCATTCAATATGCTGGTTTCTCATTTACTCCGAGCATTTCTCTTCCTGAGAACATCAGTTACTAACATAATGCAACTTAACTTTGTACGCTCCGCCGCTTATGTATATTAAATTATTCATTAATTTACAACACATGAAACTATTTACAGGAGACCCCATAAACTGTATATATGTTTTAACCGAATTAGCTGTAATTTTATTGTTACTGGGTGTAAATTTTTTTACGTAAAATTTGTCGGTATAATTTTGTTTAATTCAAGAAATGTAAACTTTGTAAAACGGAATTCAATAAATATATATATATATATATAAAATATATATAAATAGAACATAAAAAATAATTTTAATGTAGATATTCAAGTCAAATAACTTTCAACAATGGACCAAAAAATATGTATTTATCATAGATTGTAATTTTGCATTAGTTTTGGCATATTGCTTAGAAGTGTTTTGTAATGTTAAACTACTAACTAGTCTTTATAGGAACTTTATCGATTATAGGTAATAATAAAAAAGGCAAAAGTACTTACTTTTTGACAAGCCAGATTGAAACCTTAAAAAAGGTCACAAAAACATAATATTAATTTTTTAGTTAGCTTGCTACGCTAGTCATTAAATATCGAAGTTTCCAAATGAGAATATTGACTTTTAACCGTTTAGTTGTAATTGCTTTTGTTTAAAATAGTTATTTGTTTCATTGAATTTATATAAATATTTGCTCTTTTATTTCACCAATTATTATAATGTTCCATTTTTTACGATTGTTCCCACCCGCCCCTGCCGACCGAGGGGGCCACCTCCAGCCAGCAATACTAAATACACTTTCTAAAGACAAACAACAAGTTATGAACAATAACGAAAATAAACAAATAGTAACAAACTACATATGTAAAATCGATTTTTTATTATTACTAAACTTTTATCAAAAGGAATATAATTATACAGTTTATTATATACATCACATATCGAACGAAATGGATTGCTTAATTCATAATTAGATTTTGCTAAGGTAAGTTTAAGCGGAATATAGCTCCTCGTATTACGTGATGGTACATTTATTTATATTTTACCAACCAAATAACTTGAATCTATTTGGCCTCTTAACAGCTTTATATTGAATATAGCTCTAAGCATTGAACGTCTTCTCTCGAGTGTTGGAAGATCTCACGGGCATAAATAGCACAAGAGAAAAAATGTTATTCAGTAATTATGCCTATTGATATTGATTGATAATTATGGGAGCTTCTAATAGTAAAGACAAATAAACACAGTTAAAAATAAATATTGTAATTATTATCGACAACATACAGATTTCTTGTTTCGCAAATTTAACATTGAATTTCAAAATATACATGAATCACCAAAATCATAAGGAAACTATAATACCATATATTCATACTCTGCAATTAAGATTAATACAAGTAACAATTAAATTTAAATCAAATATAGACAATTGGTATTTTTACCATTCGCTGCACTATATGATTAGAATCGTTCAATAATTCCAACAGCTCAATCTATATTATCATATTTTGTATATCCCATTTTAATAAGAATTATGGATTCAACTACTACTTTTAAATATCTACTTCACTTTTAATATTTACACAATTGTTCGATCAAAGTGTTCTTATAGTCTCCATATATGGCCCTAGTTCTCATAGGACCATATGTTAAGATATGAGATTCAAATATTTCAGAATTGGCAAAGTAAGTAAGTATTTTGGAAGTAAATATTGAACACTTATCAGGATTTAGCTAGGACATATTTTCAACATATGTTTGCCTTGTATTCAATGACAATCAAGTCATACTTGTAGCCAAAAGTTTTTGTTGTTCTAATCCTTAGAAAGCAAGTGCCACCATTCTTTGAAGTGTAACCAGTCTTTGAACATGTGACAATCGAGTGAAGCTATATGAGCCATTGGCATTAGAGAATGGTGTTATGTCTTTGGAGTTTTCCTCAAGTTCTTTCGCACTACCGAGGCGATGTTCAATTCTCGGAAGAGTTAATTTATCTGTCAATATGCATCAAATGAAGCTTTTTTACTTGTTCATTTATTTCTGCCTTGTGTGTGGAATTTTATATAAATTGGGTCATAGTCCTTGAGTCTCATTTTCAGCCCAGAAAATTTATTTGCAGTTATTGGTTTTGTCTCAAACCCAAAGGAACAGTATCTTCAGAGTCTAATTGACGACCATGACTTAAATGCTTCGTATCCTCTTCCTCTTTTCAAGATGGAGCAAGGAGATCTTAAATTGAATAAATCTCTTAAATTTAAATCTCAAGGGCTTCTTTTGAGGTTTCCACCTCACGGGCATAAATAGCACAAGAGCAAAAGAGAGCCCAAAACAAGGGGCTTGTGCAAACACGCACTCTAGTGATTTTGTGTTTTGTTGGTGTGTACGCGATCACCTCGGTCGACAGCGGGTGCAAGTGAGGCGTGGGAACGATCCAACAAAATGTTGCTCATGTTTGGACAGTCCTTCTTAAAAATGATTAGGAATGAATCATTAGCTTTTAATAAGATAAACTCTTATGTTTGACATAAAAACCATACATACCCATACTAAAATAGGCGCAGATCTTATTGCTGTGCTTTTCTATCTATATTACCAATATTAAGTCTTAGCCACTGGTGGATCGTCTATAGATAACGCAGTAAATGCAGCAAAGAATGCTATGAAAAAAAAACTTAAAGAAAATATTCGCTACACTAAACCTTTTAAAAATCGTGCTAGGTCAATAGACTTTACCTAAAACCATTCAAAAGAGATGTATTCATTTACAGAATACAAAATTCGACACATAAATTAAAAGGTCTGCCCATAGAATGGATGACTGAAATATGTTCTCTGCGTTCACTTTTTGTAAGTCATTCAATATGCTGGTTTCTCATTTACTCCGAGCATTTCTCTTCCTGAGAACATCAGTTAGTAACATAATGCAACTTAACTTTGTACGCTCCGCCGCTTAAGTATATTAAATTATTCATTAATTTACAACACATGAAACTATTTACAGGAGACCCCATAAACTGTATATATGTTTTAACCGAATTAGCTGTAATTTTATTGTTACTGGGTGTAAATTTTTTTACGTAAAATTTGTCGGTATAATTTTGTTTAATTCAAGAAATGTAAACTTTGTAAAACGGAATTCAATAAATATATATATATATATATATATATAAAATATATATAAATAGAATATAAAAAATAATTTTAATGTAGATATTCAAGTCAAATAACTTTCAACAATGGACCAAAAAATATGTATTTATCATAGATTGTAATTTTGCATTAGTTTTGGCATATTGCTTAGAAGTGTTTTGTAATGTTAAACTACTAACTAGTCTTTATAGGAACTTTATCGATTATAGGTAATAATAAAAAAGGCAAAAGTACTTACTTTTTGACAAGCCAGATTGAAACCTTAAAAAAGGTCACAAAAACATAATATTAATTTTTTAGTTAGCTTGCTACGCTAGTCATTAAATATCGAAGTTTCCAAATGAGAATATTGACTTTTAACCGTTTAGTTGTAATTGCTTTTGTTTAAAATAATTATTTGTTTTATTGAATTTATATAAATATTTGCTCTTTTACCAATTATTATGATGTTCCATTTTTTACGATTGTTCCCACCCGCCCCTGCCGACCGAGGGGGCCACCTCCAGCCAGCAATACTAAATACACTTTCTAAAGACAAACAACAAGTTATGAACAATAACGAAAATAAACAAATAGTAACACACTACATATGTAAAATCGATTTTTTATTATTACTAAACTTTTATCAAAAGGAATATAATTATACAGTTTATTATATACATCACATATCGAACGAAATGGATTGCTTAATTCATAATTATATTTTGCTAAGGTAAGTTTAAGCGGAATATAGATCCTCGTATTACGTGATGGTACATTTATTTATATTTTACCAACCAAATAACTTGAATCTATTTGGCCTCTTAACAGCTTTATATTGAATATAGCTCTAAGCATTGAACGTCTTCTCTCGAGTGTTGGAAGATCTCACGGGCATAAATAGCACAAGAGAAAAAATGTTATTCAGTAATTATGCCTATTGATATTGATTGATAATTATGGGAGCTTCTAATAGTAAAGACAAATAAACACAGTTAAAAATAAATATTGTAATTATTATCGACAACATACAGATTTCTTGTTTCGCAAATTTAACATTGAATTTCAAAATATACATGAATCACCAAAATCATAAGGAAACTATAATACCATATATTCATAATCTGCAATTAAGATTAATACAAGTAACAATTAAATTTAAATCAAATATAGACAATTGGTATTTTTACCATTCGCTGCACTATATGATTAGAATCGTTCAATAATTCCAACAGCTCAATCTATATTATCATATTTTGTATATCCCATTTTAATAAGAATTATGGATTCAACTACTACTTTTAAATATCTACTTCACTTTTAAATATTTACACAATTGTTCGATCAAAGTGTTCTTATAGTCTCCATATATGGCCCTAGTTCTCATAGGACCATATGTTAAGATATGAAATTCAAATATTTCAGAATTGGCAAAGTAAGTAAGTATTTTGGAAGATCATATATACCTACGTTATCCGTATATAAATGTCCAAGAAAATTAACTACACATCTAAATATTGAACACTTATCAGGATTTAGCTAGGACATATTTTCAACATATGTTTTGCCTTGTATTCAATGACAATCAAGTCATACTTGTAGCCGAAAGTTTTTGTTGTTCTAATCCTTAGAAAGCAAGTGCCACCATTCTTTGAAGTGTCACCATTCTTTGAACATATGACAATCGAGTGAAGCTATATGAGCCATTGGCATTAGAGAATGGTGTTATGTCTTTGGAGTTTTCCTCAAGTTCTTTCGCACTACCGAGGCGATGTTCAATTCTCGGAAGAGTTAATTTATCTGCCAATATGCATCAAATGAAGCTTTTTTACTTTTTCATTTATTTCTGCCTTGTGTGTGGAATTTTATATAAACTGGGTCATAGTCCTTGAGTCTCATTTTCTGCCCATAAAATTTATTTGCAGTTATTGGTTTTGTCTCAAATCCAAAGGAACAGTATCTTCAGAGTCTAATTGACGAACATGACTTAAATGCTTCGTATCCTCTTCCTCTTTTCAAGATGGAGCAAGGAGATCTTAAATTGAATAAATCTCTTAAATTTAAATCTCAAGGGCTTCTTTTGAGGTTTCCCCCTCACGGGCATAAATAGCAAAAGAGAGCCCAAAACAAGTGGCTTGTGCAAACACGCACTCTAGTGATTTTGTTGGTGTGTACGCGATCACCTCGGTCGACAGCGGGTGCAAGTGAGGCGTGGGAACGATCCAACAAAATGTTGCTCATGTTTGGACAGTCCTTCTTAAAAATGATTAGGAATGAATTATTAGCTTTTAATAAGATAAACGCTTATGTTTGACATAAAAACCATACATACCCATACTAAAATAGGCGCAGATCTTATTGCTGTGCTTTTCTATCTATATTACCAGTATTAATAGTAAATGCAGTATAGTAAATGCAGCAAAGAATGCTATGAAAAAAACTTAAAGAAAATATTCGCTACACTAAACCTTTTAAAAATCGTGCTAGGTCAATAGACTTTACCTAAAACCATTCAAAAGAGATGTATTCATTTACAGAATACAAAATTCGACACATAAATTAAAAGGTCTGCCCATAGAATGGATGACTGAAATATGTTCTCTGCGTTCACTTTTTGTAAGTCATTCAATATGCTGGTTTCTCATTTACTCCGAGCATTTCTCTTCCTGAGAACATCAGTTACTAACATAATGCAACTTAACTTTGTACGCTCCGCCGCTTAAGGTTATTAAATTATTCATTAATTTACAACACATGAAACTATTTACAGGAGACCCCATAAACTGTATATATGTTTTAGCCGAATTGGCTGTAATTTTATTGTTACTGGGTGTAAATTTTTTTACGTAAAATTTGTCGGTATAATTTTGTTTAATTCAAGAAATGTAAACTTTGTAAAACGGAATTCAATAAATATATATATATATATATATATATATAAAATATATATAAATAGAACATAAAAAATAATTTTAATGTAGATATTCAAGTCAAATAACTTTCAACAATGGACCAAAAAATATGTATTTATCATAGATTGTAATTTTGCATTAGTTTTGGCATAACTGGTCTTTATAGGAACTTTATCGATTATAGGTAAATATAAAAAAGGCAAAAGTACTTACTTTTTGACAAGCCAGATTGAAACCTTAAAAAAGGTCACAAAAACATAATATTAATTTTTTAGTTAGCTTGCTACGTTAGTCATTAAATATCGAAGTTTCCAAATGAGAATATTGACTTTTAACCGTTTAGTTGTAATTGCTTTTGTTTAAAATAATTATTTGTTTTATTGAATTTATATAAATATTTGCTCTTTTATTACACCAATTATTATAATGTTCCATTTTTTACGATTGTTCCCACCCGCCCCTGCCGACCGAGGGGGCCACCTCCAGCCAGCAATACTAAATACACTTTCTAAAGATAAACAACAAGTTATGAACAATAACGAAAATAAACAAATAGTAACAAACTACATATGTAAAATCGATTTTTTATTATTACTAATATTTTATCAAAAGGAATATAATTATACAGTTTATTATATACATCACATATCGAACGAAATGGATTGCTTAATTCATAATTATATTTTGCTAAGGTAAGTTTAAGCGGAATATAGCTCCTCGTATTACGTGATGGTACATTTATTTTTATTTTACCAACCAAATAACTTGAATATATTTGGCCTCTTAACAGCTTTATATTGAATATAGCTCTAAGATCTGGAAGATCTATGCGTTTTAATCTATTTTCATAGGGGGAGTGTTAAGTTAACATTCCATGGCAAGCACCTAAGAGCAAATAGAAGAAATTGTACTTGTACATATTCTATTTTTTCGGAATAGCATTTATAGAACGTGCTCCAAAGTACACAACCATATTCCAAAGTAGGTCTAACTAGAGTGACAAAGAGCCGTTTGGTCACATAAGGACAATCAAATTCTTTTGACCACCGTTTTATAAAACCCAGAAATGACTTAGCCTTATTTATACAGGAATCTATATATAAAAGTCAAATATCTAGGATAACACCCAAATCGACAAACGAGTCAAAATTTTCTAATTTATAAGTTCCCATAGAATAATCAAAGGGAATATATTTGGTTTTGAAAAATTATCATTTTTTGCATTTCTTAAGATTTAGCATTATACCATTAACGCTACATCTGTATAGATTACATCAGCTTGAAATTTATTTGCATAGCCGTTATGAATATAATTTGTCAGCTCTAAAAGATTTGTTAATGTTGATCTACCAGTTATAAAACCATGTTGATAAGGAGATACTGTAGAGGCAACTATATGGGATAATCTGCATGTAACTAGTAATACAAAAAGCTTTGGTATATCACTTAATTTCGCAATCCCTCTGTAGTTTTCAATGTTACATCTACTACCAGATTTATGAAGGGGAATTATATAACTAGATCTCCAAAATTGAAAATATCCTAACGATAAGAAAGCGTTGAATATATGAGTAAGGCGTAAATATAATTCATATGCACATGATTTAAGAATACATGCTGGAGTTTTTAAAGACTTTAGTCCATGAAAAACCTCTTGCTCCGTGAGAACAAAATGCTGAAAGTGGTTCATTTTATTGATAAAATAATTGCAGGGAGAGTTGTGTGAAAATTTAGAATAAAAAAATCGGCAAACACATTTGAAATTTCAGAACCACCAGAGGATTCTCTGCAGCCACATTTCGTACAGCTTGGAAATTCACGGACCTTACGTTTAGAGCTTACAAAATTATAAAAGTTTTTAGGATTATGGTAAATCATTTGCGATTAGTGCTAAAATAATTGTATTTTTTCAGTCTTTTTATAATAGTCATCTCTTTTTGTTTCATTACCTGTGTGTTACTCTTGTCACATTACTTTCTTAGTTGTTGTAACATAACATTTTTTTCTCTTCTTTCTTTCTTTTTGTTTAGTTGTCACTACAGAGTTGCCAACACTTTCCTTTTATAAAAAATTTAAGGAATAGAAATCCCAGATATTTTTTATTTCTAACATCATTAATTAGTAAAAAAGAGTTATTAAAAAATGTCGTGTCCCTACGAATTGTGCAATATTGTTACAGATGGTGCATTATGTGTAACGTGTTGGCTTTGCCTTAATCAATGGCATGTAAAGAGTGCCAGGATTAATACAAGAGTAGTGGATACAATTAGAGAAAATGTTGGTGTTCGTTGGTGCTGCGTGTATTGTAGAAAACTTTCTGCCGACTTTTACAATTTTGTAATCGGATTTAGCATCGATAAAAAGTGAATTTTCCTCATTATCGACCCGATTTGAAAACTCTTCTTCAATGTTCGAGAAGTACCAAGATCTAGAAGAGTTTGTGTAATCGCCGTCAGTTTCTGGACAGAAACGCAAGAGATCTACGAGAAAGGCGCCAGGTAAAACTTTGCCTAGTCGTAAAGGTTCGGTTTCTGCTGGGAGTACTGTATCACGAACAGTTTCTGAAAGTGTCATAGATACAACTGAATCTGTTCGTGGCCAGTCGTATGCTAGTCTTGTGACCGAAGCAGCTACTGAAGCCAGAAATGATACAGCGGAAGGAATGATAACCCCTAAAACCATGAGTGTTGCAATCCCCAGATTGGAGACAACTACTCATGGAATACAGGAGTTATCACTTCTTTCATCTGATGCGTCTTCAGTGGCTGCTCCCGTGGCTTCAACTGGTATAATCCCACAAACCTCCCAAAGACCATTAGTAACGGTTCAAGCCATGAAAATGGTATTTGTATCTAGGTTTGCACCGGATACTACGGCTGATGATATAAATTTTTATATTAAATCAAAAATTGAGGGAAATTACTTTTTACGATGCTTTAAGCTTCGATCAGTATATTCAGAGAGTAGGTCTTCGTTTAAAATTTTAGTGCATGAAGATATATTTACAAAGTTGATCTCGAGAGATTTTTGGCCTGCTAGAGATTTTGTAAAAGAATTTCTAGAAAGGACAGAAAATTTAGCTCGATTGCCTCGTAACCCAGAAACGGCTTAAAAAAAACTAAATAATTTTCTTACTATTTGCTATCAGAATGTAAGAGGTTTAAATACAAAGTTAACTCGTTCATATACTGCCAGCCATGGTTTTGATTATAATATTATAGTATTTTTTGAAACTTGGCTTAAAATATCTGTGCTTAATAGTGAAATTGAAATTCAAAATATCAAATTTTTAGAAAAGATCGGATAAATAAAAGGTGTGGTGGTGTCCTCATCGCAGTAGACGCCAAATATTCCACTATTCCATGAATGATTAGGACCGAATAATAGTTCTTGGCGATTTTAATATGCCATCTGTGAAGTGGCTTTCATTGCCAGAGTCAGAAGCTCTTACTCCATTGACATCTGATATAAATTTAAATCAATTTACTTCTGAAATTATTAGTCGATTTTGTGACATTAATCTCCAACAAATAAATAATATAGTACATAATCATGAGAAAATCCTTGACCTAGTCTTCGTAAATCATACACCATATTTTGAATTAGTTAGAATACCTCCTACTTGTATTCCTGAAGATAATTATCACCCAACTTTATGTATATCCATGATACATGATTATTTAATTTCAGACAATTCGTTAAACCAGGGACCGAAAATAACAGTTATTTTTTAAAATGCGAACAAAAAAATCTTCATGTTAGAGACATGGGACACCAATAGTGTCATATACCAATATATTCGTATTGAGGAGCCCATTAAAGATATTGAGTGATCTTGAGAAAACACTCTCAGTTCCCATGTTAAGGATTATTGTTTAAGTGGATTTAAGTCACATAATAACAGTTATTTTTTACCTGATTTGATACAACTTATAACCGTTACGGTCCCTGCGTTAAACTCATTAAAAACTAATTTTAACTATAAAAAAACGAACTTTTGCAAACTCAACTCACTTATCTCATCTGTAAATTGGACCTCTATTTGCCTTTGTAAGAGTCCTATCGATCTCGAGTATACAATAGATACATTTTATGTTACTCTAAACAAATTTATTTCTGAATGTGTTCCTACTGTTAGAACCAAAAGCTCTGATAGACATCCATGGACTACACGCGAATTGTCAAGTATAAAACATTCAAAAAATAAACTTTTTAAAAAATATAAAAAGTCAGGATCCTCTATAGACTATGCTAACTATTCAGTTGCTGGATCAAAATATACAATAGAATCTTTATCTTAACAAGATTAAGGGTAATTTTAAATCCAATCCAAAACCATTTTATGAATTTGTTAATCTAAAAAGAAAAGTTTCTTCTAAGCATACAATTTTAAAATACAATAACCAAGAACTTCACGACTTATTCTAATACTACTGGACAAATTCGCCACATTTATAAAATGAATACCCTTAGTCTAAGAATTCAACTACTGAATTATTGTGAATTGTATCAAAACAAATTGTACTAGGTTAAGTAAAATGAATTGTACCCGTAGTTTAAGTACTCTCGTTTTATTTTCTCTTTCTTATTTTCGCTAATTATTCCTCATTGGCTATGAGGAATAATTCATCAAGCTAAAATCTATCATACAGTCCACTCAGCACTGTTGGGATATCTCGTGCATTATTTATCGCTCTCTGCTTATTTACCTACAGCGGAATCCCAGCAACAAAAACCCATAAGCAACTACAGCATTTTTTTCATGGTCCTTTCTCTGCCGTTAAATAAAAGAAATATCAGCAAAGCAGCAACTAATATGAGGTAACATCACAAAACTCTATAGTTACTCTATTTGCCATCGAGTCGGTAAGTGCGTTTTTTGCAATTCAATATATAGAAAAGTGAATATTAGCAAAGTGTGTGTGTGTGTGCAAAACTAAAAGAAGAAATTCCAACCAAGATCTCTAAAAATTACACAAACAACAAAACAACCGAAAAAAAGCAAAGCCCAAAGTGAGAAAAGTGTCTGGTATAAAACAACAACAACTTCATCTCTGTGCTGTATGTTGGTGACAAAAAAAATTGAATAAAGTGCCAAAAGAGAAAACACTAAAAAAAAAAGAATTTTTTTTGTTAAACGTATTTTTTTCGTGGAGGAAAAAATAGTATGTATATATATGTGCATAAAAAAGGTGAAAATAAATAGATCCCGTTTAAAAATATTGCAAGGTATATTTTTTGCTGTCAATGATCACCGTTACACACATCCATATATTTGCATTATCGAAGCATATACATAAAATACATTAACAAACAGCACAAAGTTGGAAAGAAAAAAAAAGAAAAAAAATCACTTTGCCATATACCAACATACACGGTAATAAATAATACATTATATTAAATACATATTGGCACATCTCACAACAAAAAAATTATATCACCGTCATTTAGTGGCACTATCATTATTTTTTGGGTGTACACATTTCTCACTGCAAGAATAACAGAAATATTTATAATAACAATATCATCATTACAACAATCACCACACACATCTCTTAAGTAAACGAAAATATATACAAACACACACAGCGTACATTATTCAAACCACGGTTAGCCAGTGGGGAGAATATAACACAAAGAAGAAACGAAAAGAATAATAACAATAACACGGCATATGAACCGCTCACTATACACTCGAGAAAAAATATTAGTTCATCATTTATAGGGTGTAGACCCAAAGAAAAAAATTAGTAATTTTAACAAAAAATAATGAAAAATTCGAATGAATTTAATATACTAACACAATATTGATTACACACTCATCTCATATATATCCAACTAAATATAAATATTTTTTTTCAGCAAAAAAAAAAATTATAATAAAGAGTTAGTGCTAAAAGAATGTGCCAGTGGAAAAAAATTAAAAATAATAATTTGAATTATAATTGCGGTACTTTTATAGAAATTAAATTCGTTTTGGAAAAAATTAAATTGGTATCAAACCTGTGACTTATATTGGAAAAAATTTCGCGTCTCAGTTGTGCCATTCTTATAGCTACGGTGCTCGTCTCAATTAATATTTTGAATTAAAAAAAAAAGAAAGATTTTCTGTGGAAATACGCTCACATGATTGAGTGCTATTTTATTACATTTATTGAAATTTTGATTGCGCAATTAATTGAAATTCAGTCGCTTATTCTATTGAATTAAATTCTCATCGGATTTTAACAAGCTTGCTTTCTCGTGAATTACGGTTTGGTAGTCACCCGGAAAAAAACTACAATCGTTTCTTTTAATTGGTTCAGTAGTCACCCACTAAAACTACAACTACATGAAAGTATTTTGAAATTCGTAAGGTTTGAAAGTTTAAGAAATTTCTGGAAGTAGATAAATTTGAAGATCGTCGTCTGAACCAAGATTATTTGCTTATAAGGAATTGCTCGACTCAATAAAGATTGAAGTGAAGAACGAATAAAATTATTTTTGCCTAAGTCAGTGGTTACTTCAAAACAGTTTCATCTCGAGTGTTCGAATATAATTAAAATTTAATATGTCCGTTTCTGAAAACGTTGCCACTGATACCATGAAAGCATCGACATCGTCAAAGATTATTCCCAGTAATGGGCCTAAAGCATCGATTTCTGCGAAGAGTATAACGCAGACATCTCCAGAACATGATGTGTTTTTGTTTGAATGCGATCATTTGGTAAATTTTTGCGAACAGTTTGATCAAAGTGATATTACAGATCAAACTGACTCAGTTTTACAAGTCAAATTAAATGATTTAGAGCAAAGGTGGTTGAATTTGCAGAATGCATACAAAAATGTTATGTTGTCTCCTAAGTCCGCTAATGTCAAAGATTTTAAAGAAAATGCAAAGATCAATTTTAATGCTAGTTCTGAAGCATATTACACAGCGAGATCACAAATTGAAGATATTTTAAGAATTTCAGGTGCTCAGAATCATCAAGGTGCTAGGCAAAGTGTGCTCCCAATTAATTTACCCCAGTCGTCTCTTGATAATTCCCCTATTTGTATAAAGGTTCCTCCGTGTGACACCGAGATATTTTCAGGTGGTTATGAAGAATGGCCTTCTTTCCGTGACATGTTCACAGCGGTCTATGTCAACCACCCAAAATTGTCCCAGGCTCAAAAACTTTATCACTTGCGAAATAAAACTAAAGGTCCTGCGGGTGCTATAGTGAAGCGATATCCTCTCTGCGATGACAATTTTCAATTGGCGTGGAATGCGCTCAAATCTCGATATGAGAACAAAAGGGTCCTTGTAGATAATCAACTCAAAATTTTGTTTAACATTCCTGTTGCCACGGTGGAAAATAGCGAGTCCATTCAAAAGGTCCATTCTACAGTAAGTGACTGTCTTTGCACACTAAAAACACTCAATGTCGACATAGAAAGTTGGGATCCAATCTTAATATACTTGGTCTCTACTAAATTACCTGATGAAACTCTATCTCTTTGGGAGCCATCGCTCAAATCTCATCGAGAGTTGCCAACCTGGGTACAACTAGATGAATTCCTCATAAATCGGTTCGAAGTAGTTGAACGCATCTCAAGCATTCGACATTCAAAGGAGACTCAATCCTCAGCTTCTCATATGTTTTCGAAAAAACAACAAAATTCTTCTCAGGAAAGGGTTGATCTCAAATGTTCCTATTGCAAGACGAATCATCAGATCAGGTCGTGTCAAGAATTTCGAAAGTTGTCAATTCAGCAACGGGTAGATTTTGTTGTCAAAAATAATATATGTCTTAACTGTTTATCATCTGGTCACATGAAAGGAAACTGTAAAAGCAATAATACGTGTTTGGTTTGCCATAAAGATCATCACACACTTCTCCACATAAATAAATCTTCTTCAGAAAACTTCTCCGAAGATATGCGCATTGACTCAAATAAAAAGTTTTTCAAGCCAATTCACACGACTACTCCTGAAAGTCCATCAACATCTAATTTAAAACGCTCGTCTCAAGTTCACGCCAATTTTTGCACAGATAACAACACAATTCTTCTACGAACAGCGCTAGTTCAAATCGAACACAGGGGCGAAGTATTCACATTAAGAACATTGATTGATCCTGGATCGCAAAGAACTTTCCTATCAGAAAGGATTCGAAATTTATTGCAAATTCCCACCTCTCAAGGTTATTTCGAAATTACTGGTGTTGGAGGCCAGAAACAGACTTCCAAAAAGGAGTGTGAATTAATTATTGTCGCCCCGAAACATAATATGCGATTTTCTATAACAGCAATCGTATTACCTAAAGTAGTCAAATCTCTTCCCTCTGCCACTTTTGAAGTTGCTAACCCTCAGGATCTAGCAGATATCGATTTAGCTGATCCATCATTTAACAAGTCGTCTCAAATCGATCTCATTTTGGGCAATGATTCTGAAAGATTTATAAACCTAGAGGGTATTAAAAAGAATATATGTGGCAATGCATCTGCCTATAACACAATATTCGGTTGGGTGCTAAGTGGCCCAATGCAAGTTGAACAAGTTCATTCGTTCACATCTCGAATAGTCGAATCTGAAAATTTTTTAATAAGCAATTTGCTAAGAAAATTTTGGGAACAGGAAGAGGTTCCTCGTACTCCACCCGTCTCAGTCTCAGATGAATTTTGTGAAGAATTCTACAAAAAAACCACAACACGAACTGCTGATGGTCGTTATATGGTCCGATTGCCTTTTAAAAAGGAATTTTCCGATACATTGTTTCTTGGCTCTTCAAGGTACACAGCCTTAGCCCAATATACGCGCCTGGAAAAAACCATGTCAAGTAATAATGAATTAGCAACTGAATATAACGCAGTTTTAAATGAATATTTGTCATTAGATCACATGGAAGAAACCTCGTCTCATGAATTATGCATAGAAGGCAAATACTTATCCTTTTATCTCCCACACCATGCAGTTGTTCGACCAGAACATAAAAGCACAAAAGTACGAGTAGTTTTCAACGCATCTCGAAAATCAAAGTCAGGGTTTTCTCTTAACGATGTCCTTCATACAGGACCCACTCTCCAAACAGACTTAACGTCAGTAATACTTAATTGGCGAAAATATCCTTATGTCTTCAGCGGAGACATCCAAAAAATGTATAGACAAATTCTTATACATCCACACGATAGATCATTTCAGAGAATTCTCTTTCGAACCAGTCCCGAAGATATGGTCAAAGATTACAACTTAAAAACTGTCACATTCGGTGTAAATTGCGCACCGTTCCTCGCTATACGCACGCTATTGCAATTATCAGAAGACTCGAAAAATGAATATCCTAACGTCCATCAAATAATTCAGAGAGAAACATACGTTGACGATGTTCTAACTGGAGGTTTCACGGTGGAAGAAGCTATAAATAATCAGAAAGATCTTATTTCGGTTCTTAGTAGTGCAGGTTTTCCTCTCAAAAAGTTTACGGCAAACGACAAAAATCTTCTCTCGACACTCTCTTCTGAAGATCTTTATGACTCTGAATTTCTGAGCTTACAAGAAAATAGTTCGACTAAAACACTTGGTATTAAATGGAATGCATTAACAGACACTTTTTCGTATCACATGGGAGTAGCGAGATCTAATCAAACTATGACTAAACGTCAAGTACTTTCTGCTGTTGCTCAGCTCTTCGATCCCGCTGGGTGGATAGCACCGTTAATAATTCGCGCGAAGGTTTTAATGCAGCAGCTCTGGTTAGAAGGTATCGACTGGGATGAAAACATCAGTACCGAATCAGAACAAAAATGGAATAATTTGTTGGCAGATTTGCAAGGTATTGATACAATTTCAATTCCACGATGGATTCAGTATCGTCCTCAAAACAAAATAGAAATTCATGGCTTCTCTGACGCTTCTCAATCTGCAATTTGTGCGTGCATATACATTCGTTGTCAAACGAGAGAAAATGTAGTATTTTCTAATCTGCTCGTCGCTAAAAGTAAAGTGGCTCCATTACAGCCAGTTTGTCTACCCAGATTGGAGCTTAACGGCGCTGTTCTGCTCGCAAAATTAGTTAACTATGTAGTATCGACGTTCGACTTCAAGTTTGAAACCATAAATTTATGGACAGATTCCTCGATAGTGTTAGGTTGGCTATCAAAACCCCCTTGGTCCTGGGAAACATTCGTAGCGAATAGAACTGCTCAGATTCTGGAGTTAGTTCCAAGCGCCTGTTGGCGTCATGTGCCTACCCACGATAATCCTGCCGATTTAGGGACTAGAGGTTGTAAACCTCAGGATCTTCAACCAGATTCAGTGTGGTTTCATGGTCCACATTGGCTTGTACATCCCTCAACAGAATGGCCGAAAAGGGATTTTATTGGCCCCCCTAATTTAGGTAAAAGAACAAAAATACAAGCAATGGTTGCGCTGGAAACTAAAGAGGAAGAAGATTCCGACATTTTGAGACCGTTTTCTACGTACAAACGTGCGTTAAAGGTTTTTGCTTATATTGGCCGGTTTTATCAAAATAGCATAAGCAAACGGCGCAATTTTTCAAAAGTATCCGACGAAAAGTTATCGCACTCCGATTTCGCCTTTGCTAAAAATCGCCTCATAATTTACTATCAACGAAAATTTTATGAAGAAGAATACAAGTGTCTGGAAAGCAACATAGAAATATCGACAAAAAGCTCCCTAAAGTCTCTTAACCCGTTTTTATTTTGCGTCAATCGCCCATACTTAAAGGCTATGTATGCTTATTCGTCTGCTTTACCACGAAAGCTATTCATTTAGAGCCCTGTTCCGAATTGTCAACGATCGCCTTTGAGGCCGCACTGGCTCGGTTCATTGGGAGGCGAGGACTACCCTCTCGGATAGTATCTGATAATGGTAAAAATTTCCTTGGTGCTAGTCGACGACTAGCAAGAGAGTTTGCTTATTTCTAAAATCCACCGCTCAAGACATTTCAGACAAGTATGCTGCTTATGGCTTCGAATGGAAGTTTATTCCACCCCATGCTCCACATATGGGTGGGTTATGGGAATCAGCTGTGAAAAGCTTCAAGCTCCACTTTAAACGAATTGCCGGTGCTCACCGGTTTACTTTTGAACAGTTTTCAACAGTATTAGCAAGAATCGAGGGAGTTCTAAATTCGCGTCCTATATCTGCAATATCTGAAGATCCCTCCGATTTCACCGCCTTGACTCCTGGGCATTTTCTTCGAGGTTCTCCGATTATGGCGTTACCAGAACCTAGTAATCAAAACTTGTCTATCATAAATAGGTGGCTCAGATTGAAGGCAATTCATCAACAATTTTCCGTCAGGTGGAAAGAAGACTATTTAAAGTCACTACAAAAACGTTACAAATGGAGACGTTCAACTCCTAATCTTAAAGTCGGTGATTTAGTCGTGGTTATGGATGATTTGTTGCCTCCTAGCGAATGGAGGCTTGGTAGAATCACGAATACGCATAGCGGATCAGATACGCAGGTCAGAGAAGTGGAAGTAAGGACTGCTTCTGGCACCATAACTCGCCCAATTGTCAAGCTCTGCTACTTGCCACTGTTGGATGATGACACATCCGACTAACACATCAACTAAAAAAAAAAAAATATTTCTATTTCAGCTCTAATTTCCCCCTATTAAATGGTAACCATATCACTTCTCATTCCACCTCACTTCATCCTTATATATTCCTTTTTATACAGTGAAATGGGCCGTACTAATTCATATACCATTTCAGGTCAATCAATATCCACGAAGTATACAAATGTGTTGTCTGCAACCAGCGGCACTCCTTGCGTTTCTGCCAGCAGTTCATTATGATGCGGGTTCCAGCGAGGCGAAACGTCATCCGAAAATTTAAATACTGCCTGAACTGCTTGGCCAAGAGTCACACGGTACGAGACTGCCACTCGAAGGACGTCTGCCGTAAATGTGGTTATCAACATCACACCATGCTGCACCCTGAATCGCAGGGAAACTTTCGGCCAAATGTGCATGGTCGACTGGCACTGCCCAGCGGAGAAGAGAGCCCGTCCCGGGAGCTGGTTCCGCGCAGAACCTCTCCGAATCCTGCATCGCAGCGGAACAACCGACAACCAAATCGTCAACATCGACCACCACAGCAACAACGACCACAATCGTCACATCAACCCCAGCGTCGGCAGTCACGCAATAACTCCCAAAACTACACCCGTCGCCGCTACCGTCAGCACCAGAGTGTCAATATTCGAAGCGTGGTAATGCCCAACCAACGTCTCCTTTCACAGGCCATAAAATCTCTGGCGTCTGTGCTGTGTGTCTCCACATCCGTTGCACAGGTGCAAGGCCGGGGCCATGGACAAATTCGCTGAATTCGCCACATTTATAAAATGAATACCCTTAGTCTAAGAATTGAACTACTGAATTATTGTGAATTGTATCAAAACAAATTGTACTAGGTTAAGTAAAATGAATTGTACCCGTAGTTTAAGTACTCTCGTTAAGTTAATCTCTTTTTAACGAATCTGCTCTAAAGCGCCGCTTACCCAGTCAAATGGCACTTATCATTAAGTCACTCTTGTAACTGACTCGCACTGGTAAGCATCTCATCTCTCTCTCTCAATAAACCAATAGTAGTTTTACGTTTTGTAACGTTTATAAGAAAATTACTAACTGGTTTTATTTTCTCTTTCTTATTTTCGCTAATTATTCCTCATTGGCTATGAGGAATAATTCATCAAGCTAAAATCTATCATACAGTCCACTCAGCACTGTTGGGATATCTCGTGCATTATTTATCGCTCTCTGCTTATTTACCTACAGCGGAATCCCAGCAACAAAAACCCATAAGCAACTACAGCATTTTTTTCAACTACTTATCAGGTTAAAGACCCATATCCTTATGAACTATCAAATATAGATAAAATATTTATGCCCTTCTTACGAAGTCAAGAGGTTTCTAAAAATCTACGTAGTTTAAAACCTATTAAATGTCCAGGCCCTGATGGTATACCCAGCATAATTCTAAATAATTGTTCAGATACATTAGCATTACCTATAACGTTATTATTTAATTATTCCCTTAAATATGGTTGTTTCCTACTTGTTGGAAGAAGTCTTATATAATACCCTTACACAAGTTTGTTAGTCTAACAAATGTCTCGAATTATAGAGGAATTGCAAAATAAAGTGTTATTCCAAAATTGTAGGAAAAGTTAATTACTACCGTTATTTGACACAGAAATCAACCCTTGTTAAGTCCATATCAACATGGTTTTCGTAGTGGTCTTTCAACTATTACCAATCTTATACACTTTACTTTTACTGTGATAAAGGGATTTGTTCAGAGTAAACAAACTGATACAATTTATACAGACTTTACCTCTATAAATTAAATCATATTGGCTTTAGTATAAATTTGGTAAATTGGATTTCATCATACTTACAAAATAGGACACAGATAGTTTTGTTTGAGGGATGTCTTTCAAAATCGATTACTGTTCCATCAAGTGTTCCGCAGGGAAGTCACCTAGGCCCGATTCAGTTTCTATTGTTTGTAAATGATTTGCCAAATTCTGTATCGCATTCGAAATTGCTAATGTATGCAGATGATGTCAAGTTGTTCATTACCCATCATTCTGAAAAGCAAGCAGATTTAAATAGCCTATTTCAATGGTGCAGCCTAAATTGTATGGACTCGAATTTAAATAAATATAAACATATGTGTTTTCTAGATATTCTTCTTCGTCAGTTTCTGGACAGAAACGCAAGAGATCTACGAAAAAGGCGCCAGGTAAAACTTTGCCTAGTCGTAAAGCCTCGGTTTCTGCTGGGAGTACTGTATAACGAACAGTTTCTAAAAGTGTCATAGATACAACTGAATCTGTTCGTGGCCAGTCGTATGCTAGTGTTGTGACGGAAGCAGCTACTGAAGCCAGAAATGATACAGCGGAAGGAATGATAACCCCTAAAACCATGATGTCAATTTGATCAATACCCATCATTCTGAAAAGCAAGCTGATTTACTCCAGCATGATTTAAATAGCCTATTTCAATGGTGCCGCCTAAATTGTATGGACTTGAATTTAAATAAATGTAAACATATGTGTTTTTCTAGAAGTTATTCTTCGATAAGACATTACTATATTAATGGTTCGGCTGTAGATTCTTTCGTTGATCTTGGTATTCAAATGGATCCAAAATTAAATTTTAAAAATCATGTTATATCTATGGTAAATAAAGCCTATGGTGTCTTAGGATTACTTTTTGTACTGAGAGGATTACATTGGAATGGTAGTATTGTGTTGTCATCTTATACTAGCAGGATAAAATTAATTCGTTTGCCTACATTGAAAAGTAGACGTATTATGTTGAATATTATGATGGTACTAAAAATATTAAATGGTAATATACCTTCGGATTTCCTAATTTCTTCTATTAGAAAAAATGTTCCTGTCCGATCTAGTAGACACTATCAACTGTTATATGTAGACTTCCACCGCACGAATTACTCTATGGGAGATCCTCTTAGTAAAATGTGTATTGACTTTAACTCTGTAGCGTAGAACAAATAAAATCTAATATGATTGTATTTTTAAAAGAGTAGTAAATCTTAATAACGAACTTGCTGTTGAAATAGATTCTGTAGCTGGTTTTTCTATTCCACTCTCAAATCCCATTATGATACGGATCATGGTGTGCACGCGATCCCTACGTAAGGGGAGAGAGTTAAATAGTTCGAATAACTCCTGGAATTTTTGTGATGATAGATATTCCTTGCCTTTAAGTAATTCTGATAGGTTCTCTATCAGAATTATTACTTGATATGGGAACATATATTAAAAGCGCATCCATATCATCTTTTACAATCAAATCAGTATTAGACAAAGTTTCTCCAAGCAATGTTATGTATGTTTTAGTAAAGTTCAATTTGTTTAATTTACTTTTTTTATTTTTTAAATGTGACTTTTGGCAATTGATTATGTTCAAATTTAATGCTTAATGTAGGATGATATTCATCTTCCGGTTCTATAAAAGGCAAACATATAGTTAATGAAATATTTTTCGTTGTAGTAAAAACTAAATCTAAAATTTTATTTTTACAATTTCGGATATTATTTATTTGAACTAAACATAAATCATAAATACATTCCCAAAACAAATCCATGCAGCTAGATGCTATTGGCACAAAGTCAATAGCATTTTCACCAGGGATCCAAGAAATATTGGGTAGATTAAAATCTCCAAGTCAAATCAATTCAAAGTTTGTTAAATATGAATACGAAATATCGTTAATAAGTTCAGTATGTTTTAGATAAATATGTAAATGTTGGAGCAATATAGGAGCACGTTAAAATTAATGAAATATTTGATAATTTTAATGCAAACTAGCTCAATGTTAGGATGATCAGGCAATTGGCACTCCACCACCTACTTTATTAATGCGATATACTTGATATTGATCAGAAAAAGTTCACTGTCGCGGATATCTGGTTTAAGCCATGTTTCTGTAAATGCAAGAATTGTATATTCATAGTCGAATGATTAATAAATAATACAAAGTTTTGTTTTTAAGACTCTAACATTTTGATAGATCAAGTTTAAGGAAAATTTTAACATTAATTTATTAAACATTTTTTCAAAATTTTCTCGGCTCGAGTAAACCTTTTCGAGTTTAGCTTCCTTAAAGAGACGATAAAAATCAACTTCTAAGGTTCTACACTCAACGCATGCCTAGCGCAAACCATTGTTACGATCAGTAATTGTGTCAAAATGTCTACCATTAAAACCAGCACCCTTGAAATGGGCATGCTTATCACATAACCAGCAAGTTATAAGACGCTCATTTGTGCTTGTGGCAGTTCAACCATCGTATAAACAGACCATTATTAATTTTTTAAAGTAATACCAAGGTGTATTTAATAAGGTGTATGCATCAGATACAACAACAAAAATTTTACAAAAACAACATTGTTGTTATAGAAATTAAATTGTCATGCTGACAAATAGGTTTTTACAAAAGTAAATAAAAACAATTATACATTTCTTCAGGTCGAATAATTTTGAAAAGTGGGCCACATGTAAGCCTTGGTTCCTTGGGGAGTTTGCGTATATTTTAAATTACAATATAATTTTCGAAGAAGTGGCTTCTTGGTAGAAAAATTGTAGGACATAAATCCCCGGTCAAACACCACAAACCCGTATGCAATCTCTCAATAGACTACGCAACAGAATCTCATTTTAAATTGTAAAAAAAATGTATTTAGGGCGTTTGTAGAAAACCAGGCGTTTGTAGAAAACTAATGGACAAATTCTAATACAAGCTATATAACACCATTTTCTTTGATATTGAGGGAAACAGGGGACTTAGGGCAGATTTCCTTTTCCTTAACAATCTCCTTTTGGTATTAAATCGATCATAAGAACACACATGTACATATGGGGCATTAACAAATATTCCGCCCCTATAAATGCATTATTATTGCACTTTTATTAATAAAAAAATAATAATCGAAAACAAAAGACAATATTTTAAATCGAAATGAAACGTTGACAAACATTTTTGACAATTTACTTTACAAACAATAAAGAAAAAAGTTTAAAACCATATGATTGTCACTTACACCTTATTAAATACACCTTGAGTAATACGTTACAGTTTCATTGGTACTGCCTAAAAGTATGTTAGGAATTTGATTTTAATAAGTGCTCGTAGAAACACTATAAAAAAACAGAAAAGAAAACGAACAACGTAAAACGTCAAAAATAGAAAACAAAAATAAATAAACAAAAGTTATACAAATTTTTAATTATCTTTATTTTTACTATTTAAACAGAGATTTCACAATTCACACTAGTATTTTTTCACCAATTTCACAAGAGACTAAAATATTTTTTTAAAATAAACACTAGAACAGTAGTAAATTTAATAATTCATTTCACTAATTCAATTCAGAAGAAAACCACGTCTGTTCACTACGAGAGTTACCAGAAAAAAATTTTATTCAATAATTAAGCCATGAAATAACAATGTGGATATTTTTTACTGTATATTATGCTGATATGACTTCCTATGTCATGAATTTCATTTAATGACATGTTTTTCAATAACCTGGGTTAGAGTGCTAAATCCCCTACTATTAAAATAGGGCGTATCACTTAATAAGAGAGGAGGAATAAGCGGGTAAAAATATTTAGTATTTAATATTGACATTTGTAATTCAATAGACATTTCCGCTGTCCTTGAAGATAGATATCTAGATTTTTTACAACGAAATCTAGATATGTTATAAATATAAATAAATAGGAGCAAAGGGTAAACATCAGTTTTGAGCATTATTTGGTGACGTTTTTCAATCCGTCATACAATATAACCCTAAATTTACATTTCAGCCCAATCGACAGAATTTGATGAATGAGACAATTTCAAAAATCTGTATCAAAATTGTTTCAAGTTGAGTTGATAATTGACAATTATCGTAGCTTCTAATAGTAAAGACAGTAAAATGAGCACATTTAAAAATAAATGTTACAATTACTATCGACCACATACAACTTTTTTTAGATTTATTGTTTCGCCAATTTAACATTGACATTCAAAACATATATCACCAAAATCATATGGAAACTCTTATTATCCTACAGACAAGCCTATAGCTTCGTGGGATCTATGAATTGTAACTCTCTGTATAAAGAAATAAATAAAGAATAATATATATAAAAAAAAATATCTATATTCTGCAATAAAAATTAATACAAGTAACAATTGAATTGAAATCAAATATAGAAAATTAGAGTTCGCTGTCACTATAGGAGTAGAATCGTTTAATAATTCCAAAAGATCAATTTGCATTCACATATTTTGTATATTCCATTCTAATAAGAATTGTGGATTCAACTACAACTTTTAAATATCTACTTCACTTTTAAATATTTATACAATAGTTCTATCAAATTGTTCTTATATTCAGTCCCCATATCTGGCCCTAGTTCTCATGTTTGTTTGTCGTTTATTATGGTAATCGTATGTATGTTGTTTGTCGTTTATTATGGTCACCATAGGTAGTAGCGCTACTTTTACCCTATTTCATATTTCATGAATACATATTACATATCAATTGGAATAAATTCGAAAATTTGTTCGCTCGGTCCAGTTGAATTTTAAGTAAGCCGGCTTCTTTATTAAGCCTATGGAATGTGATTTAAGTCAAAATTTCCATTATTATGCAATTCTACAACATATATTAGTTTTAAAATAATTTTTCCATGAACAACAACGGTTTTTAGAGATAGATTTAATTTAACGATTTTTTAACGTAATTAAATTATTAACGAATTGCAAAATTCAATAAATATTCTGACACTATCTACACTACTATTTGATGGTACAGGATAATTTTCCATAATTTTATTTTTACTTCGGTTAGGTAACCTACGTTATCCGTACATAAATGACCAAGAAAATTAATATCACATCAAAATAATGAACATATTTTCCACTTTTTTCGGAAACGTTTTTTATTTTTTAACAAACTTTTGCGCTGTGTCCAATGATAATCAAGTTGTCCATGTAGACAAAAGCTTTTGTTGGTTGGCTCATACGGCGATTATATATATATATATATATATATATATCTGTTTTCATTATTTATTGTTTTTTCTTATGAAGATTAGTAAATATGATATTTAGATTTATACCGGCGTACTTTAAGTCATGTTAATAAAAATCTTAGCGAATAGCACCAATCTAAAACATAAGTTAATTATTAGTTAAAATATTTTTTCAGTAAATTATCACAACTATTAAGATTACATCAACATAATTCTGTAAGGGCACCGGAGCGCTCTTGTTCTGCTGCCAACAGAACATTCTTTCCATATTTTCGTTTCAATCAGAGTAACACGTAGCCAAATTAATTTCTTGAATAAAAGAAAGAAAACAAAATTGTCAAGGTGCAAAATATTATTATTATTCCTATATTATTTTTTCTTAAAATCACAATTTTATTGGATCTAAAATATAGACGATAATTTCGTTATAATTCATTCGTGGTAAATATTTAGTGAAATTCCAGTATTTTAAAGTCAAAGAATCACAAAAGCATTCGTTTCTTCTGATTTTATAGGATCGCATTGTCTAACAGCCAGAGTTTGGGACTGAGGTTCCCAACAGAAAAGCTGTTGTTTTCTTAGAATTTATGTTACTGAGGAAAAATTCCAAATTTTGGGCGACATTCAGATTTCCGATATTCCAGACAACATGTGTCTATAAATACCTTGACCAGCAACTAAACTCAATTCACAATTAAGAGAGACATTGTGGAAACCCCTCCGGAGATTATTGTTCCTTGTAATATCCATGTTGATTTAATTACACCAAAACTCAATCAATTCCCGGATTATAAGGTGTATCAGCAACTGTTCCTAACTAGCGTGCTAATAGCGAATATAACGAAATATATAAGAAATTTTTGTATCAACGAAACAAAGGTTACAAATTGTATACATTCAAGCCAGATTTGTCCCTTCAGTGAAATTTTTAGCAGGATGTAAACTCCAGTTTCAAAATTTAAAGTATTGTGTATGTCTTCGAAATCTTGAGCATCCCCTGATCTTCGAGTCCTCGACGACAGCAGCATTCTCATCAAGTATTGTTAACTGAGAACTTAAAGTTTTAATTTTCTTATAAATTTCCTGAAATATGCCATAAATTTTGCTTGATTTCAATTGTTTTTACTCAAATTGAAACTTTTGCCAAAGCTATTACTCAAATTAATATTCATTTAACACTGAAAAGACTGGAATTTTGTGTATACCTATAATGCCTGAAATCGGTCAAAATGACCTCATTCTGAAAGAATTTGTATTGTGTAAAGAATTTTTTTAAACTTCTTTTTTAATATTTTTTTACATTATTTGCTATCATACAAAATGTTGTGTTATATGTTTTCGGTGGGAGGGCTCTCGAGTTTTCCTTTTTGAAAAATAAGAGTGAAATCGACTGGAAATATAAAATTTATTTTTACCGGTTTGTGTGTTCGTTTGCGTTTCTAGATTAGCAAACGGTTTTCGATGTTGCTGTACTGATATGGTCATATAAGAAATGTACTTTATACAGTAATAAAAGTAGTCTGATTATTTAACATTTCTCTAGAGGTCAAAATTACCGATTTTAGACAATATAGGTACAGAACATGTGAATATGGGGAATGAAAGATGGGGAAGCAGCTACTATGAATAATAACGTGACATGTGGTAGAAAAAGTCAAAAAATTTAAAAAAGCTGTGTCATAATATACACAATTGTTTTTGTACTTGAAATTGAAAAACTGTCAAAATGACCGCATTCGGCAATTTAGTGTTAAAGATAGTATAACACTTAGGATAGGAAATAAGTCTAAAATTATTAAATATATTCTACATATATAGACATATTATAACGCTATACCTTCATGCATGTACAGATCAACATATTTTACTGGATTTTTAAGAGTGAAAAAACAATGAACCGCTAATAATATAATATTTTATAAATTTAATTCATAAGATCCCGTATAAAGCTTGAAATATTATACTTCCAAATTAATTAGGATTTTCCTAATTGTTTAGAAATTTGTGCATTAAGTTTATTATCAGATAAATCGAACTAAACTTCAAGCAAATGTTAACACAAATTACATTGTAACATCTCCTATTTCATTACGATCATGTATGATGGATCAGACATGCCTATTGTTTAATATTTGAATTGCGGCTTCTAAGTTAACAAGTTGATAACTCAATAAATCGTATGCATTAACATGATTTGAACATAATGGTTTAAGCGTGTTTTCTGTTCTTACAGGGGAACGTAGAGTCCAACAGAGTAGAGTAGTAGTAGTTAACAGAGTAGATACAGGGATCGTATTAACAGTATCAAGCCATAATATCATGGAAGCAGAGCTCCGATTTGCTCGCGGGTTAAAAATACTCACGAGTGGGAGTACGAGAAGAGTACGAGTTTTTAAGAAGTATACTCTTCACTCTTTTATTTTGTTTGGGAGTGCTCGCGAGTACTCCTTATTGAAGAAAAAGAGTGAGAATTAAAACGTTCGAAATAGAGTAAGAGTTCACTCTAAGAGTGAAATCGTGTGGACAATTAAATTAGATTTTTTGATTGTTTGTATGTGCGTAGTAGCAAACTGTTAATGTTGTTGATCTTTTGTGTGATGTGGGGACATAGATCATATACATCATTACACATGTGACGAGTTACAAACCAAACATCACAAAAAAAAACAAAGAACACAAACAACATCAAGCGGAACAACGGTGTCAAAAAAAAAAAAAATAAATAAATAATAATAATAAAAGAGTACTCGACAAGAGTGGAATCAGCGAATTTCACTCCCACTCGAATACGAGCGAAGCACTTGCGCTCTTATTTGAGTGGAAGAGAAAAATAGAGTATACTCGTTTTACTTTTTCTACTCGCAGGAGTACTCGCGCTCGAATTCGAGCAAGTTTCACTCTTTACTCGAATTCGAGCGAGCATTTCGGAGCTCTGCATGGAAGGGTACCCTATCCCTTTTATGATATTATGGCTTGATACTGTTAATGAGGTAGAGTGATAACACTATTGAGTTGGCAATTTTGAGATTAATACTGTATTCTGTAATTTAAATTTTCATAACTGTAAATCCATTAGTATAGTGTTTTTTTATGTTTGGAAGTGGTGCATTAAATTAGTATCAGGTTATTAATTTTAAAGGAGTCTGTTCTTTATGTAAGGATTGTAGTGTTTGTTAATGGTGTTTTTACACGATATGTATTTTACATATGTGCTGTCACTTATTTCATCCATATGTAATTCCTTTCATCCATATGTATTTTTTATTAAACACCTACAAACGAAATAATAATTTGTAATTGTTGCCTTTTCATCCTTTTCTTTGACATGCAATTGAAATATTTTCTTCCAACAATGTGTTTCATTCAAACAGCTGATTTCCTTATGTTTCACATACGAAAATAGAGCGCGTCCTATTCGGAAAAAATACATATGTAATTGCATATCGTTTTGACACATTGAAATTTCCGTATGTTTCACATGACGAGTTCGATTTCCATATGCAAAAAAGTGACAGCACATATGTAAAATACATATCGTGTAAAAACACCATAACTGAGACAAGATACCCACCGAATAACGACTCCCAAAGTCTCCGCTAAATACATAAACTATTTCGATCTCTAACATCCATTACTGCAATCGGAGCTTCCAAGAATGGTTGCGTTACCATAAAATATGATAGGAGCAATTTCTCAACGACTCCCAAAGTCTCCGCTAAATACATAAACTATTTCGATCTCTAACATCCATTACTGCAATCGGAGCTTCCAAGAATGGTTGCGTTACCATAAAATATGTTAGGAGCAATTTCTCAAACATGGCCGTCTTGGACATTACATAAAATGGCGCCCAACGTGGGGCAAGAATTCGTTGATTTTGTCAATAAATATTTGCTTCATACATAATTCGTTTTCTTTAAATTTCAAAAGTATTTGAAGTTAAAAAAAACTTGCACTCGTATCCTCTAAGAATATTTTTAAAACCACTTTCTGGAACTTCATTATTTTGATTGTGTCGAAATATATGACCGAAAGAAAGTTTTAACATTATCGCTTGAAGAATATCTGTCTTTAATTGAGTATATTCTTTATTTGTAGTGTATATAAAAAAGAGATTCGTTGTGGTATCAGCATACTGAATTTTGGTGGAAATTCTTGATTAGAGCACTGTGTTGCCTTTTTGAGACCCTAAATTTCAGTTCATAGAGGACAGAATTATGTTGGTTTACGAATACTTTTATTATTATTACACAAACAAAACATCTACGCCATAACGCAGTTGCTTTTCTATATAAATAATAACTCCAACTCAAGTCATTACATTCCCCGATCTCGAAATTCCCCATATGTAAGAACCGTAATTTATGAAATATATATGTAAATACTTTTCTTTAAAAACTACATTCCGATATATATTTTTATATACATTATATACTATTTATTTGGTGTCTGTTCTCCAATTAAGATTGCCATTGTAGAATGACTCATCGGTTCCATTCAGTGAGAATCATTTTGCGCGGCATTAAAATGCCAGTACAATGAGATGAGGTTTAGTTTCGATATAAAAAAAGAAATGCGAAATAGAAATAATGAAACAGGGAGAAACATTTGCAAATTTGTATGAGCAGTAAGCACAATAGTAGGCCGACTTTCACATACAATGCCGGAATAGGAGTTAGTGGAAATATTATTGCGAAACTTGAGACCGGAAATACGTCATGAACTTATTTACGTACCGGTATGCACTGTTGCCAATTTGAGAAATTTAGTACAAGCATTTGAAAAACTTTTTACCCATTAGTATTATCGGAAAAAACATACGCAATAAACTTAACCTATTTGGTGCTTCAAGTTTTCCGAAAAATTTAGACGAAATTTAAAATTGTGATGGCGCAACATTGGGTACGAATAGCGATAAGTCAAAATACCAACACCGCGAAATACTGGAACTGTGGTGAAGTGGGACATTTTTGGGACAATTGCCTGCTTGATCGTACCATATTTTGTTATGGATAAGGGGCAAAAGATGTTTGCAATTCTTCGGATGTACCAGTAGAAAACTGACAATCTCAAACAAACTATCTAAGCTAAACCCCATCGCAGAATCGCCAATAGCACCCTCACCCAAAGACTTTTTTCCTAACGAAAATATCCAAGTACCACCTATCCAAATACTAAAGCGTCATACAAATGATGATTCCACCAGTCCTTAAAGGTTATTTCCAATCAACCCATATTATGAAAGATATAGAGAACATATAGCTCATTTGCTGCAAGAGATGAATAACTCAAAAAAACGTCATTTACGAGTTAATGATGCACATTTTTTCACTATAATACGCCTCATGTTGTGTAAAAAATTCATATGAATATCTCTTACACACTCTAATTGAGAAATTGTAGAAGTTCCTTTGTTCCATATAAAGTGTAAGTAAATTAAAAACTTAAAAACCATTTTATGCAAAATATTTTTTTTTTCAGTTACGCCTCTCTTGCAGCAAATGAGCGATATATTAAAACGAAATCTGCTATTTTCCGTATGCGAACTGTCACAAAAACGACCGAAAAGGTCGATTTTAGGATTGAGTTGGCCCTCAGGCCAACGCATCAGAACGTGTAAATCGTTCCATTATTGCTTGAAGTCGCCCTTTTCTAAAAAAATTAACAAAAGATGTGGGACGAAGATATTGGTTCCATTAGCTGCGCTCTCAGGAACTCTCTAATACAACTATTAAATGTTCACCTACCTTGCAACCTTCGGCCTTCACATGATGACCAATGGGAACTCATATCAGCTATTACGAAATGTATACAAACGAAACTTCGCCCAAAGTAATGCCCTGAACCATTTAACTTCGAAATTAACCTTAGTATTTGTAAAATCTAAAATTTTATTAAAAATAGGGAATAATTACTGCGAAACTCAAGACGGGGAGACCGGTGCAACAGGCAGGTATCACGGAAATGATATCCGAAAATAGCAGCTATTTGCCTTCTGTTAATATTGTTACAAAATGGTCAACATTACCAGGTTTGTAATGTATTTTTTTCAGCGTAAAAACATTCTTTCTATATTTTCGTTTCGATCAGATTAACACGCAGCTAAATGAATTTCTTGAATAAAATAAACACAAAATTGTCAAAGTACAAAATTGTCCCAACATTATTTTTTTAATGTCATAATTTTATTGGCTCTAAAATATAGACGATAATATGGTATAGTTTAGATAGTTATAATTTGTTTAATACCAAACTAAATTCATCCAAGGTAAATTCCCGGATTTAACTAGCGTGCTAATATAAGCGTATATAACTTATATAAGAAATATTTGTATCAACGGAGCAAAGGTTAAAACTTGTATACATTCAAGCCGGATTAGTACCTTCAGCGAAATTTTTAGCAAGATATAAAACTACAATTTCAAAATTTAAAGAATTATATATGTCTTCCAAATCATGAGCATTCCCTGATCTTTGAGGCCTCGACGACAGCAGCATTCTCATCCAGTATTGGTAACTGAGAACTTAAAGTTTTTATGTTCTTATAAATTTCCTGAAATATGCCATAAATATTGCTTTATATCATTATTTTACTTAAATTGGAACCATTGCCAATGCTACTACTCAAATTGATATTCAGTTAATGATAGTATAACACCTAGGATAAAAATAAGTCTGAAATTATTGAATTAGATATTCTACATATTCTGCTGATATTTTATAATCAACATATTTTACTGTATTGTTAAGAGTGAAAAAAGAATTAATCGCTGTTAATATAATAGTTTATAACTTTAATTCATAAGATCCCCCCACCCCATTCTCGGGGTCAACATTTATTTTGATTTAATTCGAATCTACACTAATTCAAGAATGTCCCTACAAAATTGCAAGTAAAAATCTCAAGAACTCTTCAAAATATAACTAATTTATTGTGTCGGCATCAAGTGACGGCTAAAGGCCTTCTCAAACTTTAAACGCGTTTTTCTCTTTTACAAACGGCGGGCATGATAACTCAAAAAATAATAACCCAATCGATTCCAAACTTTTACACGTTTCTCTGTGAGTTTACAGCTATCGTATGAACTAGGATAAAGCCAATCGGTGAAGATCTTCCTTATTTTTTAACTCGGTTTTTAGTCAAAAATCGGCAATTTTCCAAAATATTTTTTTTTAAATTTGTTAATTTAAGAGCGAAGTCAATAATCCTAGTTCATACGAGAGCTAGACATGTACTCTTTCTAACACCGTTGGAGTTTTCGGATTCCGATGTTCCAGTGAGGAGTTATCATGCCCGCCATCAAAAATAAGGACTTTTCTTTAATTACAAAAAACAACAACAAAACAATAAGAAACATTTTTTTGTAAATTATTTTTCTTCTCTTTTAAATCTTCAAATATATATGTGCAAAGTTACAAACCTTAACAAGCATTGGTATTGATTTACCAGCCCATTGAAAATCTTAAAAAATTAAAATCGAGAATGGGTGGGGTTCCCTTATAGCTTGAATTATTATACTTCCAAATTAATTTGGATTTTCCTAATTGTTTAGAAATTTGTCCATTAAGATAAATCTAATTAAACCTCAAGCAAATGTTAACATAAATTACATTGTAACATGTCCTATTTCATTACGATCATGTATGATTTTCGATCCGACATGCCCATTGTTAATATTTGAATTGCTGCTTCTGAGTTAACAGAGTTTTATATAAAACGTATGAATTTACATGAATTGAACATGATGGCTTAAGCCTGTTTTCTGTTCTTACAGGGAAACGTAGGGTTGGAATGTAATTAACAAAGTAGATACAGGGATCTTATTAACGGCATCAAGCCATAAGATCATTGAAGGGATATGGTAAAGAAGGAACAGGGTTAAAACTATTTGACCCTGAACATTGAGTTGACAATGTTGAGGTTAATACTTTTTTCTGTAATTTAAATTTTCATAACTGTCCATCCATTCGGGTATTGTTTTTTATGGTTGGAATTGGTTCATTAAATTAGTATAAGGTTATTAATTTTAAGGGAGTTTGTACAAATTTTCTTTATGAGGATTGTAGTAAGGATTGTAGTGTTTGTGGTTAACTGATACAAGAACCCCACCCTAGCATTAACGACTCCCAAAGTCTCCGCTAAACACAGAAAGTATTTCAAACTCTAATACCTCTTACTACATAGCTTCCAAGAACGGTTACCATAATACTTGATAGAAGCAGTTTCTCAAACATGGCCGTTTTGAACATTACAGTCTTTGGAGTTTTCCAAGTATCAGTGTTATCAGAGTGTAATTGACGAACGTGACTTTCAAATTCTGCTAATATGGAAAGAATCTCCTCTTTGCAAGATCTTTTGAGTGCATAAAAAGCACAAGAGCAAAAGAGAGCCCAAAACAAGGGGCTTATGCAAACAAAAAAAAACCTCTAATCAATCTTCTTCTTAAGTGTTTTCAGAGAATCGCAAATTTACAATAGGGAAAAGGACATCAAAGCAGTAAATGTATAACATGACATATTCCTCCAACATGTTCATTACAAATTCAATATATTCCGATAAAATGAAATCTCTGCAAAAACAAATTCCACTTTTTGCACTGGGAGGTTTACATTGGAATAGTGATTTTCTCATTCCGTTTGTAACTCATCGAAATATTCATTTCCGACCCTATAAAATATAAATATTCTTGATCAGGGTAAAATTCTAAGACGATCTAGCCATGTCTGTCCGTCCGTGTTGTAATCACGCAAACTTCTGAGGGAATTGACATAGGTCGCCAAAATCGTCAGAGTCGTCTTTATTCTGCAGGCAGGTCAAGTTCGAAGATGGACTATATCGGTCCACGTTTAGGCATAGCCCCCATATAAGGGTACCGCCCAATTTTCGATATTTTGGTGTTCTTGCGCGCGCTTTTCAACTGAATTCGCTAAACTAAATACTAAATTTTCCGCTAAAAATAATATAGATCGGTCCACTTTTCCTGGTAGCCCCCATATAACGGTACCCCAAATTTACGGTATTTTGGGGGTTTTTAGCGCGTTTAAACCGAATTCGCTGAAATTTGGTACAATGGGTTCTTATTGGGGACTAAATTTCTCCACTAAAAATTATAAATATAGGTGCATTTTGCGGGTAGCCCTCATATAAGGCCACCCCTTAATTACCTCCCCCCTCTTATTTTAAAATAGTTAGCTTATTAGTTCCGTGTGTAGGGGTTGTCCCCATAACTTGATTGTTTTGTTGGTGTGTACGCGATCCCCATGGGGAGGTCGACCCCGTGGTCGACAGGGGTGTGACATTTAGGCGTGGGAACGACCGAAAACGACCTATATTACCAATATTAAGGCTTAGCCACTGGTGAATCATGCAGCAAAGAATGCTATGAAAAAACTTAAAAAATATATTCGCTGCACTAAACCTATTGAAAATATTGCTAGGACAATAGACTTTACCTAAAACCATTCAAAAGAGATGTGTTCATTTACAGAATAAAAAATTCGACACAGAAATTAATAACCCAGCTAACAAAGAAACTATTAACCGGTTTTGATATTAATTACATTATATATACAAAATATACTTAAGCTTTTTGCACGGTTTATTTCGTAAAGTCTGCACATAGAATGAATGACTGAAATATATTCAAAATACATAACTAAAAAACATTTCATAAGAAGATTGTGAAAATAAAATAATGCTGTTGAAACATGTATTAAAAAGCTCATTCTCAGCGTTCACTTCACATATTACTGAGAAAATCAATTACTAACATAATGCAACTTAACTTTGTACGCTCCACAGCTAAGGTATATTCAATTATTCATTCTATTTACAACACATTAAGCTATTTACCCGATACCCCATAAAGTGTATATATGTTTAACCGAATTGGCTCTAGTCTTGTTCTTACTGGGTGTAAAATCTTCTTACGTAAAATTCGTCGTTATATTTTCGTTCAATTCGAGAAATGTAAACTCTGTAAAAATGAATTCAATTTAAATTTATACGCATAAATAGTAGTTACAAAATAATTTTAAAAGAAGGAAAATAGTCATAACAATAATGGACCAAAAAATAAGTATTTATCACAGATTGTTATTTTGCATTAGTTTTGGCATATTGCTTAGAAGTGTTCTGTAATTGATAAATTAATGGACTTCTATTTTGTTGTTTTATTATGTTAAATTACTAACCAGTCTTTATAAGAACTTTTTCGATTATAGGTAAATATAAAAGGCACATGTATTTACTTTTGCCAAGCCAGATTGAAAACTTAAAAAGGGCACAAAAACATAATATTGTATTTTTTCTTTTGCTAGTTTGTTACGTTAATCATAAAATATCGAAGTTTCCAAATGAGAAGATTGACTTTTAACCGTTTAGTTGTAATTGCTTTTGTTTAACAATAATTATTTGTTTTATTGAATTTATATAAATATTGGCAATTTTATTTCACCAAATATTAGAATGTCCACTTAAAAAGGAATAAAATTGTATTCAATAATTAAGCCATGAAATATTATCAAAGTAGATAGTTTTTACTGTTACTCAATGTATATTATACCGATGTCATGAATTTCAAAACCATTTAATGACATTTTTTCAATAACCTGGGTTAGAGTGCTAAATCTCCTACTATTATAATGGGATGTATCACTTAATAAGAGAGGAGGAATAAACGGGTAAGAATATTTAGTATTTAACACTGACATTTATAATTAGACATTACCGTAGACTTTGAAGATAGATATCTAGATTTTTTACAACCAAAGCTAGATATGTTATAAATATATAGGAGCAAGGCGTAAACATTAGTTTTGAGCATAAGGGGGTGACGTTTTTCAATCCGTTATACAATATAACCCAAAATTTACATTTCAGCCCAATCGACAGAATTTGATGAATGAGACAATTTCAAAAATCTGTATCAACATTGTTTCTAGTTGAGTTGATAATTGACAATTATCGTAGCTTCTAATAGTAAAGACAGTAAAGTAAGCACATTTAAAAATAAATATTATAATTATTATCGACCATATACTATTTTTATTTAGATTTATTGTTTCGCCAATTTAACATTGAGGTTCAAAACATATATCACCAAAATCATATGGAGACTCTTATTCCATATATCCATATTCTGCAATTAAGATTAATACAAGATTAATACAATGAAATATATAAAATTGGAGTTTAAACCATTCGCTGTCACTACATGATTAGAATCGTTTAATAATTCGAACAGCTCAATCTGTATTAACATATTTTGTATATCCCATACTAATAAGAATTGTTGATTCAACTACAACTTTTAAATATCTACTTCAGTTTTAAATATTTACACAATAGTTCTATCAAATTGTTTTTATATTCTGTCTGGCCCTAGTTCTCATAAGACCATATGTTAATATATAAGATTCAAATATTCCGAAATTGGCAAAGTAACTAAGCGTTTTGTAAACTCACATATAAGTGTCACATCATATTTATTGCGGTCTTCGGACTTTCGAAAAGGCCCAATGGTGTCAATTTGAATAATATCAAAGAGTTGAGTCAAGTTCATTGGCGTCTTGGTATACCTACTTACTTTATGTTGTTTGTCGTTTATTATGGCCACCATAAGTAGTAGCGCTACTTTTACACTATTTCATATTTCAAAAATACATTTCACATATCAATTGGAATATATTCGAAACTTTGTTCGCTCGGTGCCAATTGAAGTTATTAAATTTTAAGTATGCTGCGGAAAAGTTGATTTATATCAAAATTCCCATGGTCATGCAATTCAACAACAATTAAAAGAACATCTCAGTTCACTTGTCAATTTACCCTCAAACGTGTAAGCACACAGGCCTCTGTCGCCATCACCCATTACCAAGGTAATTTATTGTTTTGTTGAAAAAATAAATTCACCCAATAAACCAGAAAACTCTTTTTAATTGAAAACTAATGCAATCGTGTTTATTTAATTTTCTCCCCCTCTGTTGCATCACATAAACATTTTGGTCGCATCGAGCCGGAGTTGCGAGACAAACGAATTTTGCCTGGTTTTTAATTTTGATTTTTTTCTTTCACCAAGGAAATCATCCAACAACAACTCACCCACCAAATAGTATCAACTCATCATCCCCATGTATTTTCAAATATTTTATCAACATTAAAGTTACGTGTTTTTTATTTTGTTAGTGTGAGATTGCGGTAAAAAAGGGGGAAAAGTGCTTTTTAAATTTTTTTGCGGTACTGGTCGCCTTTTATTCGCCCTATTTCGTGGTATAATACAGTCCACTTCGCAATTTATTAATATTATTGGCTATTATCAATAATAGTGCGACTGCCATATTTTTTTATGAAATTATTAATTTTTTGCAATTTATTAGAAAATAATTCCCGCAGATATTTATTTATTTCATTTCCATTTGACATCGTAGTGTGTATTTTATTTTCTTTTTATTACTCCACCACTTTGCTATTGCTTTGTTGAGAGAGTGTTTGTTTTCTTAAAATTCCGCGGTGATCGCAACAACAAAATAATATTCTAATAAAACGACCGTAACTACTCTCCCCACATATCACTGTTGTGTGTATTCATACCAACAACTTGTTCTACCAACGCTCACGTTGATTCGTTTTTTTTTTTTTGGTCTCTTTGACGTGCGACATAACAACAATAATATTCCACATTCCAACCGCCTTTTGTTAGCGTCAGTTAAAATATACAAACACATACCAACATTTATTATTCTCAACATTTCTCACTGTTGGTTCGTTTACGTTAGTTGGCTTGTTGTTGTCCCTTACCTTCTCTGTTCGCTCACCCAACATAGCTTTTGTTTTATTCCCTTTTTGTGGTATTCTTTATTCACCACACACAGTGAAAAAAGTTGTGATTTGCAAAATATTTTTTTTTTAATATTTTAGTTGAATTTTTTTCTTTATGAAAATTGCTTTATACATCCTACAAGCAATAAAGCATTTTAATTATTTTCTATTATTAGAAAATACAAGCTTTGTTCTATTTATTTACCTAACTCTTGTTGGTTGTTTTTTAAAACTCCGAACGCAATTAACTATTAATTTTTTATTAAAAAACAGTGTCGTGCAAAATTCTGTCAATCCTGTCAACTGTAAAAACTATCTTTTTTAAAATGTTTCGAATTTTTATATATTTTGTGTTTGGGGTTTTACCTCTTGTCTTTTTTTTCCAATTAAAACTTTGATTTTTTTTTATTTTTAGAAAATTATTTACAAATTAAATTTATTTATTTCATATATATAATACACTTTGTTTTAGGTTAGGTAGATTTAAGTTCCAATGAGAGTTTAAATGATATGGGAAGTGCAATATTTATATGTAGCTTAGGTAATGTAATTCCAGTGCAATATATAGGTTTAGGTTATGTAACTGATAATTCAAGGGTTATTAGGGCAGTGCAATATTTAGTTTTAAATTAGGAAATTTTTAGGTTTTAATTATTTCAATTATAGGTTTAGTTCTATTTATTTTTTGGCTTAAGTTTTCATCTTGTGTTGTAATATAATTCAGTTTTTTTGTATTATTTATTAATATTTGTAACTTTATGTGTGTGTGTAGTTTAACTTTATGTACAATTCAATTTATTTGTGTAATTTTAATTTGTATTCCTTTTTCTTGTTTAATTTAACAATTTGTGTTTGTGAAATTCAGGTGTTTTTGTGTATAACTATTTGTATATTTTCTTTTGGTTTATAATTGATGTATTTTGTAAGTTTCACTTGTTCCTTTGTATGTTCTTTGTATGTTTTTTTTTGTTTCACTGGAGGGGGGATCGCGTACGATTTTAGGTTCTCGGTTGTCACAAATGAACTACCCTTTCCGAAATTAAAGGGCAACAAAACCGGCAAAATATCATTTTGTTTTGTTTTGGTCAGCTGAATGTAGGGTCCGTTAGCTTTGTGTATGTGTGGGTACTTAAATAAAGGAAAACCCCACCGCCAACCACCACTTTTTGCCGCCGTTGTTAATTTTATTATTTACGCCGTTCATGTTTATGCGAACGCCGTTCATGGCGTTGCCATAAACATTCTCCCCCTCCATGAAACTGTGTAAGATTGCAGGCTTAATTTGAAGGCATATTTCTGATTGGCCCTGAGAACACATAGCCGAGATGAGTGTTGTAGGCCTTCACATCCCCGACACCAGCAGCCGTGCAGCCGTCCTTCCTGATCGCAGAATACACGTCGGCTCCGAGTTCTAAATCGATGGGCATGTTGCTTCTAGGGTCTGGGTCGGCAAGAGCAGATTCTGTCAAATATGACGTTGGGTCTTCAAGAATGGGGTCTGAATATACTCGTCTGGGCAGCTCGTCAGTGATAAGGGCGGTGACTTTGAGTGCCCAAGTAGAATTATTACCCCGGGTCATAATTTTAAATGTGGTGAATCTGCGTCCTTGGTACATAAACGACCTGAGTCCAATTCGTTGAAATGTTGTGTACGCAATTCGAGATATGACAGCAGACTGATTTAAAAGTGCTCTTACTGTGTAAAAAGTGTCAATCTCGTCTGTTTTAATGCGCGTCATGGCAGTGGGTACAAAAACCAGGTCCCATGTAAAGGTTGGCTCAAGGATGACATCTGGCTGTAGGCTGTCAGCAAGCTGTGGAGATCCATGTAGGAGAGTGTGATGCCTATAGTCACATCTTCTACAGCCAGTAATACATGGACAATCGGGGGCCAAGTGACTCCTTGCTAAACAGTTTCGACAATATCCTCTACGCTCGACTGTCTCATACCGCTGGTACGGGGTCTGGTCTCTAAAGCGCTGACAGCTGCTTAGGGAGTGGTCTTGTTGGCATAGCCCACACGAAAACTGCCAATGGCTCGGTCTTGGACGAACGTCGGAACGACTGCGCTGACGTCGATCAGGACTGGAGGGTCGGATGATTGGACGGGCTGGTCGGCTGTTATTGCGTTCAGCTGCTGGTCGGCTGGTGCTGCGTTCAGCTGCTGGTCGGCTGGTGCTGATGCTGCGTTCAGCTGCTGGTCGGTTTGGACTGCGTTCTGCTACGAGCCGGGCTGGACGACGGTCGACTGGTCGGTTGGGGCTGGGCTCATATCTCCAATCTTGGTTAGGTAGGTAAGCTGCCATTTCTGAAAATAAGTGAGAGAGGAGTACCGTGTCTTTTTTATAGAAATGTCCGACTAGTCAGTCGGTAAACAATTTTACAACCTTTGTAATGGGTCGACTAAATGTTCCAATTGAAGTTTTAATGTCAACAACCCGTATGTTTTGATCAATCCCCTTATATGTTCGCAAAATCCTTCCCATTTTCCACTCAGTCGGAGGTAAAAGGTCGTCTTTTATAAGCACAAGGTCCCCTTCCTTAAAATTATCCTTTTGATATTTCCATTTATTTCTTCTGTGTAATTCAGTCAGGTATTCAGTTTTCCATCTATGGCAGAAATGTTGCGAAATAATTTTTAACCTTTTCCATCTATTAACAAAAGAAATATCTGTGTCGGACATATTTGGTTCTGGTGGAGCTAACATGGGTGACCCAATTAAGAAGTGCGCGGGTGTTAATGGAGCTAAGTCATTTGGATCGTGACTGGCGGGGCTCAAGGGTCTTGAATTGAGACAAGCTTCAATTCTAATTAAAATTGTGCTAAGTTCTTCACATGTGAAGTTCATTTTTGGAATACATTTTGAGTTTGGATGTGTTTTTTAAACAAAGTACATGTTTTGCAGTGGTGGATAGTCTTTTTTACTAATATTTTCAACTTAAATATCCAAAATTCAGTACGTAATACTCGGGTCATGAGTTGATTTCCTCCATGTAAGGTGATTTTATGGGTAAATTCTACAAGAAGCTGTGATAATTTTGATGAATATGGCAACAATATGGGGTGGCGTTCATTGTAGGTTAAGGCTGGTGATTGTACAAGTCTACCATTTGCTCTGATAATACCCTTTGAGTCTATAAAGGGGTTTAGTGTCAATAGTGTACTGCTAGGCGGAAGCTTTATTTTTTCTTTTAATAGTTTGTATTCGTTTGCAAAATAATGTTTCTGTGTAATCATTATTACTCGTTGTTTAGCATATTGAATCTCATCGACAGAAAGTTCAGAGGAAACTCTTAGGTGATTTCTATTTGCCCCAGTATTCCTCCAAAAACGTAAGACATATGCATATATTCTAAATACGCGTGACAAGGAAGAATAATTTTTTAAAGGGTCAGTCTCTTGCAGGGTAAGATGGGTAGTTGTAGTTGTTAAAACCTTACTTGTTTTAATTTCGAGAGTCGTATCATTGGGTATGTTATGCGATGGCCAGCTGGTTTTTGGAAGTTTTAGCCAATTTGGACCATGCCACTATAATGAATGTGTTTTTAATTCCAACGGTGAACATCCTCTACTTGCAATGTCTGCTGGGTTGGATTCTGATTCGACGTGTTTCCAATTATCATTACCTACGTTGTGAATTATTTCCGAAACTCGATTTCCTACAAATGTACTCCATATGCAGGGCGGTTTTTTCAGCCAGCCTAATACGATTGTCGAGTCCGTCCAAAAGTATACATTAATATTTGAAATTTGAATATGTTTTGTTATAGAGGCAGCTAGTTTCGCTAAGAGTACAGCTCCACACAGCTCAAGGCGTGGCAGCGAAATCTTTTTAATGGGCGCCACCCTGGTTTTGGCCGTCAAAAGAAATGTGTCAACAGTATTATCATCATTTTCTCCTCGGAGGTATAAGGCGGGTTTAAGATTATCATCCCAATCTATTTTATCTAACCATATTTGTTGCATTATAATTTTGGCTACGATAATTATTGGTGCCAGCCACCCACAAGGGCCAAACAACTTTGCTATGGTAGATAAGACTTCTCTTTTTGAATAATTTGTTCTGATTTCAATTAACGGCGGTGTAACTGAGAAACAATCTCCTGAGATATTCCATTTTATCCCAAGGGTCTTTGTGGAATCATTTTCTGATAAATTTAACCAATTAAGTGGTAATAGTTGATCTGTTGGTAAATCCTTGATTATTTGTGGTTCATTAGATGTCCACTTTCGTAACTGAAATCCTGCTGATCCCATAGCAGCAATTAGTTCATTTTTCGAGTCTACCGATTCCTTAATCGAATGACCACCAGCAAGAACATACTCGACATACAAATTTTGATGTATTATTCTTGCAGCTTTTGGGTACGTGTCTTTAATATCTTCTGCAAGTTGTACGAGAGTTCGAAGAGCTAAGAAAGGCGCGCAATTGATTCCAAAAGTGACTGTAAGAAGTTCGTAATCTTCGATTGGGTCCAAGGGTGATTTTCTGAACAATATTCTTTGAAATCTTGTCTGATTTTTATTCAAAATAATTTGTCTATACATTTGTGTGACATCTGCGTTGTAAACATATTTGTAAAATCGCCATTTTAATATTTGAATTACCAGATCTTGTTGAAGCATTGGCCCAGCATATAAATTGTCGTTAAGACTTCGTTTATTAGACGTCGGGCATGATGCGTTAAATACGACTCTAAGTTTTGTAGTAAGCCTGTCTGGTTTGATAACCGCATGGTGGGGTAAGTAGTAGTGTGGGGTCTGATTTATCTCTTCCGTTAAAAGTTTTCTCATATGTCCCAACTGTAAATACTCGAGTATGGTTTCATCATATGAGGCCTTGATTTCAGGAGATTTTGTAAGCTTTTTCTCCATTCTGAAAAATTGTGCAAGTGCTATGTTCCTTGAGTTTCCAAGTTCTTCGCAATTTTTAAATGGCAGGGTAACAACGTATCTTCCTTCTTTGGTGCGCTTTGTTGTTTCGATGTAATTTTTCTCGCAAAAGTTGTCTTCCTCAGACCGCAAAATTCCTTTTGGGGGCTCTTCCACCTCCCAAAAACGTGTAATAATTTTTTCTATCGAAGTAGTGTTTAAAAGAGTTATGTTGTTGCGACTTTGTGTACTTTCTGGTATTGGTCCTCCAATGATCCAACCAAATACCGTGTTTTGAGCTAGGAATGATCCTACTGCCTTCATAGGTGTGTTAATTTTGTAAATTAAGGGTCCTATATCCATCCCTATAAGTAGGTCGACGGGTTGGCTAATGTGAAACTTGGGATCTGCTAAGTTTAGACCTACAATATTTATGAATTTATTCTTCTCGATATTCTGTGATGGTAAATTTGATGGAAGGGTCTTAAGTACGGGTGCCCAAACATCGAGTTCAAATTTTGGATCAAATCTAGAACGAAGGGTAAATAAACAAGATTTTGTGGATGTTTCTGATACAGTTTGACTAAGGCCTGTAACGTGAACAAGGTTTCTCTTTGTAGGTAAATTCAATTTGTTTTTAATTTTTTCTGTTATGAACGTTGACTGTGATCCCGGGTCTATGATAGCTCTGGCATCGTATGATTGTCCTCGTGCTTCTATTTGTACGATAGCAGTAAAAAGCAGTGTTCCTCCAGGGTTATATTCGCAAGTTTTGTGGTCCTGAAGGGTCAAAGTTGTAATATTTGTTGGTTCTGTGGACTGTATAGTTGTTGTAAGCACTGAAGCACTAGTACTAGGACGTACTTCATTTCTAACTATGTTTTGGGTCTCCGTTCCCTTATGTAGCATACTGTGGTGTCTCAAATTACACGTTCTACATCCAAAACGGCTCTTGCATTCTTTCACTCCATGGTTCGCGGATAAACAATTGTAGCAAAGATGGGATATTTTTACAACATGAATTCTGTCATTCACGTTTTTAGCGATAAATTGTGGACAATCTCGTATAAAATGGTTATTTTTGCAAATCTGGCACTTATTTTGAATTGGAGTCTTAGGTGGTTGAGAAACATTTGCATTATAATAAGATCCTACATTCTGTTTTTCGGATTTTTGATGGATATTTGTATGAAAACTATTTGAAAACTTCGATTTCTTTTCGAACTTGTTTTGATTTGTTTTCGAAAAATTTGGTTTAATGTTTCCTACAGACTCTAAAGTCTTAAATTTGTGGGTCAAAAATTTGTCAAATTCCTCCCATGATGGGAGGATCTTACAATCACCAAGGGAATTTTCAAAGTCTTCTAAAAAGTGTCTTGGAAGTTTGCTGGAACAAAGATATATTAATATTGGGTCCCATCCTGAAACTTCCACCTTCAATGTGTCTAGTGTATGTATGCAGCTATTTACTGTTCGCTGTAACTTCTGAATGATGGAACTAGAGTCTGTGGTAACATGGGGCAACGTGAATAATATTTTCAGCTGCTCGTTCACCTGCATCCTTTGATTCTCGTACCTATCGATTAAATTTTTCCACGCTAACTCGAATCCATCATTTGTTAGTGGGACGTGACTTATAATTTCTCTGGCTTCGCCCGTTGTTTTTTGGGTCAAGTGAAAAAGTTTCTCCACATTGCTTAGTTTTGAGTTCTTTATGTATATTGCTGTAAATAAATCTCGAAATGTCGGCCAAACATTGTAACCTCCAGAGAAAGTGTCGGTGTCGCAGGGTGGTAACCTAGAAACTGGCGCAAATTCAACATCCGTACTCAATCTCTGCGCTATTTCGGATTCTCTTTTTTTTCTTCCTTTGCCTCCTTTTCTTCCTTTAGTGACTTTATTTGTCCATTAATAGCTCCAAACGCCTTTTTATATGAGTCGATCGCCTCCAAGTAGTGGGTCCTCAATTTATTCTTGTCGATTTGTTTTTCTCCTTCTTCTGGAACATAATCTCGGCATTCCATGTATGCAATTTTTACCTGTTCATAGAACGATTTTAATTCATCTCGTGATACTTCCAACGCATTTATGTCGTCATCAGCTTTAGCGATACATAAAATTGATGCATAGTCCTGCATATCATTGACGCAGTTTAAAATTTTTTCGCGTTTGGTTTTATCCATCTTGTTGTCGAGAGGGTCTTACTTTATGGTAAATTTTTGTTTCTCAAAAATGCTATAAAGTTGCCCAATGACGAGGACAAACTTTTTTGTGGGGTTATAACAAATTCAAAAAAAATTTTGACTTCTCAAAATTTTGACGTTATACTCCAACTGAGTTGATCAACGACAGTTAATATGTGTAAGTTGAAAATATTTGTTGTAATTACAATCGAGATTGGTAGAAGAGAAGAAAAATTATTTTTATCGACAATTTTCCGAATGAAAGACGTAGAAAAATATTTTTTTCCAAGAAAAATTTAAAGTAGCGAAGCTATTGAAATAAACAAAAATGTTTTTTTTTTTTCTTAAAAATAATTTTTTTTTGTAATCAGACCAATTGTGCTAAGAATTGAAGAATCCTTATATCAGGAAGAACAATTTTTTGTATTTTGAATTAAAATAGAAATGTTTGCTGGGTTGCCATGAGAGGAAACAGCTTAAAATGTTTTAAATTGTAGCAGCAAAATAATAATGTAAGAAGTCACTTCGTTTTTTATGAAGGGCCTTTTTTCAATTCAACAAAACTTTTTGGGTCAGCGTATCCAAATTTCCAAAATTAATTTGAAAAAGAAAAAAAAACTAAAAAAACAATTTTCTTTTAATGTCAGGTTCAACAAAGTTTAGGATTATTTATAAAAGTAGCCAATTTAAAAAGCTTGTCCACCAAACAATGTAATGATTTCTCCACCGTCTTTAATAAACAGTATAGAAAAAAATGTTTTAATTCGGTTTTTAATTAAATTCAGATGGGTTATCCACGTATATGTTTATTTATTGCGAAAAGAAAAATTATTTAAAAATAATTTTTGGGTCTTGAAAATTTGTCTGAGTCAACAGCGATGTATGTGAAATTAATTTTGATATATCGTTTTTTTTTTTTTTTTTTTTTTTTGAAAGCCAAAAAAACGAAATCGAAAAAATTTTTTGGTTATGAATTTAAGTTTTTTTTTCCACCAACGGGATCAATGCAAGTTTTTTCCAAAAATTTTCCAATGGAAAATATAATATGGCGCTTATGTAAAAGATTGCAAATATATATATTTTTTGTGTATTTTTCCCTAAAGTGTTTTTGTTTCCAGACGCATTTTTTTTTTAAAAAATGGCGGGGTAATTATTATTTGTTGGAAAAATATGCACACAAGCGAAGGTTTAGCGTTCCAAAAGAATACAAAAAAATTCCAAACTTTCCAATTTTTCCAAAAAATTTTTTAGGTTATCTTTTTATTTGAAAAAGCACAGGGTCTTTCCAAATATATTTTAGTCACTCCAATATTTCCAAATTGTCAAGTAAAAAATTCTAGGTGTGTCTGTGTGTGTAAATGCGGACGTATTTGTGTATTCCCAAAAATCGCTAGGGTAGGGTCAACTTCAGTCCTTCATCCAACAAATTTTGTAAAAATGTGGGTCTTTATCAAAGGGTGTCAAATTGTATCAAAATTAGCGATTATTCTTCAAAGGTACAGTGTCGGTGTCAATTTTCGCCGCACCCTGTATTCCCTTCTGTCGAATTCACGCTTTAAAACCAGAATCTCATTGGTACTCATTTTGTATGTTGGAATCTCTGTGTGTGCTTGTGTGTGTCTTGTTGTTTCTTCTTGGTTTGTCCACTATTGTATTCTTCTTCTGTGCTGTGATGTTGCTGATTGTTGTTGTGATTGTTCAATGTTTTTCTCACAGTTCTTTTTTTTGTATAAATTATGTTTTCCTATTTCTTTTTTAAATTACTTTATTTTGTTTCTTTTTGTATTTCACTTTGTATATTGTTTGTTGTTCGTTTGCACTTTTATAATTGTACCACTGTTCAATTTTTGTAGCACTTTTTATTAATTTAAAAAATCACTATCCGGCTCGAAGGACCATTTAATGTTTGGGGTTTTACCTCTTGTCTTTTTTTCCAATTAAAACTTTAATTTTTTTTTTATTTTTAGAAAATTATTTACAAATTAAATTTATTTATTTCATATATATAATACACTATGTTTTAGGTTAGGTAGATTTAAGTTCCAATGAGAGTTTAAATGATATGGGAAGTGCAATATTTATATGTAGGTTAGGTAATGTAATTCCAGTGCAATATATAGGTTTAGGTTATGTAACTGATAATTCAAGGGTTATTAGGGCAGTGCAATATTTAGTTTTAAATTAGGAAATTTTTAGGTTTTAATTATTTCAATTATAGGTTTAGTTCTATTTATTTTTTGGCTTAAGTTTTCATCTTGTGTTGTAATATAATTCAGTTTTTTTGTGTTATTTATTAATATTTGTAACTTTATGTGTGTGTGTAGTTTAACTTTATGTACAATTCAATTTATTTGTGTAATTTTAATTTGTTTTCCTTTTTCTTGTTTAATTTAACAATTTGTGTTTGTGAAATTCAGGTGTTTTTGTGTATAACTATTTGTATATTTTCTTTTGGTTTATAATTGATGTATTTTGTAAGTTTCACTTGTTCCTTTGTATGTTCTTTGTATGTTTTTTTTTTTCTTGTTTCACTGGAGGGGGGATCGCGTACGATTTTAGGTTCTCGGTTGTCACAAATGAACTACCCTTTCCGAAATTAAAGGGCAACAAAACCGGCAAAATATCATTTTGTTTTGTTTTTGTTTTGGTCAGCTGAATGTAGGGTCCGTTAGCTTTGTGTATGTGTGGGTACTTAAATAAAGGAAAACCCCACCGCCAACCACCACTTTTTGCCGCCGTTGTTAATTTTATTATTTACGCCGTTCATGTTTATGCGAACGCCGTTCATGGCGTTGCCATAAACATTTTGCATGTAATTTGCTTTCATATTTTTTGAAAGCTTATTCCGCTCCACTATATTACATAAATTGAATTTAATTTGAAATGTAAAGGAATTTTAATTTTTTCCCACAAATATTGTCTTTGGATTTAATAAAACGTGAGGTTTACTTAAAACCCTATATCGGTTTCGGAATTTGATTTTGATTGCGGATTATTTTTCTTAAAACTTTTCGCAAAATTTTTATTGGATTTGTCTTCTTCGGTAATATAATTTACAAAATGTCGGCCACTGTATTAACCAAGGAAATTCCTCCAAGGAAATATTGAGGTCGACGACTTAGTTGTAATACCTACTTCTTGGAAATTAAGGCGTGTAATTAAAACCTACCCTGGCGAGGATGGTAATGTTCGCGTTGTAGACATTCGAACAGAATTGGGTGTTATTAGGCGGCCCGTTGTTAAACTTGTCGTGTTGCCTAATTGAGTTGTTACTAATTGACTGTTTTTTATTGTGCGATGTCGTGTTTTCCTTTTGTAATAGTTATTTCATCCAATCAAGATATTTTCCCTGAGGTGAGGTTCCGATTGGGAATTAAAAGAGAAAATGATGGCCACCAGTCCTGAACGTCCGATACAAAATCTCGTTTCCGTAAGGGATATTGTTCCTACCACCTCCGTTCCTAATAATAATATAGCTTCGGACGCGCCTCGAGGAACACACTTGGTTGCGCGTAGAGTGAGATCCGCGTCCGTTAGACCCCCGGTAGCATGTAGAATTCGTTCAAAGCCTGACACATTATATAACTGTACCGTTTTTAAAAGAATGTCATTAGAGGAGAGTTTGCGAACAGTTGCCTATCACCGTCATTGTTATAATTGCCTTCGCCCTGATCATGTCTCACTCATCTCAACGATTCAGTACCAGAAATAGATCTCGCCAGTCTTCGAGACCATCCGCGGCAATTGTTCTTTGAGGAATTCATCCTTTAGCTCCCCCAACATTTTACCAACAACATTTTACAAACTACTCACCAAGTTTAAAAATTCGCGTAAGTCTGCCGCACATGACAATTCCGGTACGAGATCTTCTTGACCCTTGTTGTTCAGTGAGTAAGGCATGCGCGTCGTTGATTGAGCAGCTTCGGTGGCCAACGACACATGTCAATAATGTAACCTATGCATACTTCTTGATTATGTCGCGTTTTTATCCGGATCAACGACATTTTATAATCGCGAGCGTAGCAAATATAAATCGTGCGGTCACGCCTCTTATAACTGCTCCCCAAACCCTCTTGGACTCGTTCCTAGGCTTAGAATTAGTTGATCCGACATTTTATAGATTTGGACTAGGGTTTGGGATCGGGAATTCCCGTCCCAGGTATTCCCGGGATATCCCAATTTTTTGGCATCGATATTCCCGGGATTTCCCGTTACAATTTCCCGGGAAAACGCGAAATAAAATTTCTAAATAAATATAAGTACAGAATTAAACATTTCAATACTAAATGCATAACCAGAATTGATCCATCCGTCATATTAATTATCACCGATAATACAAGGAGACCCTATTTTAATAGGAACATACTCATTTTAAAACTGATTCATATAGCTGGCAGTTTCGAAATTCTGAAAATGATTGAAGAAAAACTGTTGAAATTATGTTTTGAAACCCACATTGTAGCAAGTGTTACAGGTAGGACGAACACCATGAGAAAATTTATACTGAATGTCCTATAGAAGGGTTCTTTTGCCTGAATCATACCATACATTAAAATGTTTGTTCATGCCGTCTTGAAAATATTGAAAGATCGACAAACTTCCATCGTCTATTCAACTATGGTGGAGGGTATAAAAAGTTAGACAACAAAAATCAAAAAACAAAATCGACGGCCTATTATACAACAAATACAAAGTCCGCCTTACAACGATTGTCGCTTCGTTGTATATTAGTCGCGGACGGACTAATCGTGATCAGTGAAAAAAGAAACATAGTGTTAAAAAATTTCCGATTTAATTTTGGGGTTTGTTCTAAAAAGGTTGTGGTTATTTTTTAATAAATGTTCTATTTAAGGTTTAGAAAAAAATTTGATATAATAAACTAATTTATTTGAAAATTAAATAACAATAATCTGTATCTCACTCTAATATTCGTTTTCATTCTATTAGAATAGCAAGAAAAAATAACCAAACAAAATATGTTCGTTTATTTATTTTTTCGCTGATCAACCATACATAATTATATTTACTTACATATGCTGGTTAACCTACGTACGTGGTTGTCACCATACAATATGATATTTAAATAGTTACGTTGTTTGACATACGTACGCTGGTGGTCAGCGACTAGCCTGTCGTTTGACCATAAACACACGCTGTGCACATAGGCAGCCGTTGAGTTCTTGTTGAGTTCTTTTATTTTGTTTCTTCTTTGTTACGTGTACGCTACACACATCGAGTCGGTCGAGTGTGGTTAGTTAACACGTATGGTACAAAGTTGAACATTTTTGATTATTGAATTAGTAGTGTGTGTATGACTATTTGAAACATAGTTATGTATAATACCACCAGATACCCTACAGTCCGCATTGTTCGATATTCGTATAAATAATATTTTTTGTATTATTTATATCGAATTTAATTAAAAATAATATAATTTTGATATTATTTGCATTGTTATTTAGTTATACATTTTTTATTTGATTTTTAAAATTGTGTGAAACATTTAAACATTTTTAAAATTTTTCGCATTTTTTCGATTTTTTTTTTTTTTTTTGGAAAATTAAGTTTTTTCATTTAATACAATTTTAGTAATATCGTTAGATTTTCGGCATTTATCGAAAATACTTGATCATTTTTGGTTTTGTGTTTATTTGATATATTATTTGGGAATATTTTGGAAAATTTCGGAATTTTGGTTGGAATTATGATAATTTGTGGAGGTTTTTTGGAATTTTGTACGGTAGATATATATGCGAAATTATTTAGGCCTAGACGGTTACTTAGGGGAATCTCGTGGTAATGTCCTTAAACAATGCCTTAGAAATTAGCCCTCCTTATTGAAAATCGGACATTAAAATCACCTACGATCAAGTTTTGGCGGAGTATTCAGAGCTGGATCATATGAAACCAGTATCTCCTGCTACACCCAGTATACTTTCGTGTTATTTGCCCTATCATCCGGTAATCAACCCAGAGAAACAGACGACAAAATTACGGGTAGTCTTCAATGCGTCTAATAAAACATCTAATGGGAATAGTGTAAATGACATTTTGCATGTTGGACTGACTTTGCAACTTGCTCTTGTTCTTTTAATACTTCGTTGGCGAGTATTTAAATTTGTATTCAATTCGGACATTACCCAAATATATGGACAGATTCCGGACGAAATAGAAAATAAATATCCTTTAGCGGCGCATATATATGGGAAAATCAATGTATGTGTATAATGTTTTGGCAGGAGCTCATGCTCTTGAGACTGCGTTGACCGCTAGGAACCAACTAATTTCGGCACTTTCTTCGGCAAAGTTTGAGTTAAGAAAATGGACATCCAATGATAAATCTATTTTGAATAGTTTCCCGACAGAACATTTAGAAGCTAGAAACCTCTTGGTATAAGGTGGAATGCTATGTTAGATTCCTTTTATTTTGATGTCAAACCTGTAGAGAAGCAAACTTCATTTTCGAAACGGGAGGTTTTGTCGGCAAGAGCCAAATTATTAATCCTGTCGGTTGGTTAGGACCCGTTATTGCCACTGCAAAAATTATAATGCAATGGATTTGGCTAGGTCGAATCGGTTGCGATGGTCCGCTTGAAAAAGCCACTTATTCGGAATGGCTAAAATTCGTAGAGACATAACCCCAAGGTAATGCAATTCAAATTCCTCGGTGGGCGCACCCCTCAATGTTCGCCGGAATTGCATGTTTTCTCAGATGCCTCAGTTAAGGCATACGCCGGGGTAGTATATATTCGAATTGAAGTCTCCAGTTCCAAATGTGTTCGTGCATTTATTATATAGTAATACAAAAGTAGATCCAATTAAATCAGTTTCATTACCTCGTTTATAACTTTGCGAAGCAGTTTTGGACTCTTAACTTTTGAAAGTTATTACAAAAGAGATCGATGTAGAATTTCGTCAGGTTTATTGTTGGGCAGATTATACTATTGGTTTTTCGTTGCCAATAATGCTTGTAAAATCCATGATGTTGTTAATAATTCACTTTGGTTGCATGGGCCGAATTGTCTCAGTCAATATAAATCGAGTTGGTCTATTAGAGATGTAACTCCACTGGAGGCAGACAATGAAATGAGTTCGGTGCATTGTCATTTGTTCTTTCCCATTCATAAATATTATGGATAAATATTCCTCTTTTGTAATAGCATTCGTCGAACTTGTAGTCGATACCGTTGTAAATATTTTAACCTCGATAAAAATAATTACGTCATTTGAATTTGAGATGGTTCGACTTCTCCCACTCATCACTCAGAATACAGTAATTAGGTCGAGCTTGTAGAATTACAAAAAGAGGTGTTTGTGTGTTTTTCGGCTAAGGCTATTCACTTGGAAGCAGTATCTGATTTGTCCACTGCTAATTTCATGACCGCATTGCATCGATTTATTGCTCGTCGAGGTTGTCCACGTAGGATATTTTCTGATAATGGTATAAATTTTGACGGAGGTCGAGCTTGTAGAATTACAAAAGGAGATGTTTGTGTGTTTTTCGGCTAAGGCTATTCACTTGGAAGCAGTATCTGATTTGTCCACTGCTAATTTCATGACCGCATTGCATCGATTTATTGCTCGTCGAGGTTGTCCACGTAGGATATTTTCTGATAATGGTATAAATTTTGACGGAACTTGCGATAACCTTATTCGGCAGGATATAGAATGGAAATTTATTCAAGTGGGTGCACCACATAGGGGTGGACTCTGGGAATCTGGAGTAAAAAGCTTCAAACATCATCTTCGGAAATGTGGTCGAGATCTTCGTTTCAAATTTGAAGAGTTAGCCACGGTCTTAGCCCGAATAGAAGCTTGCCTTAACTCACTTCCTCTTTGCCCAATAGTCCAGGAACTCCGTTAGTAGCGATGAAAATACCGAAGCTGAAATGGAATCCGTAACTGCGGGTTCCAGTATCTCCCCAATCACCAACGATCAACTATCCGAATCCGTAAATGCGGATTCGAATCGTGTTCACCCACCGGAATCCGTAACTGCGGGTTCTTCGTCGACAAGTTCGGTATCCAGACCAGACCCCATAGCTGTAGATGACTCGATCTTTGCTCAACCATAGGAGTCCGTAGCTGCGGGCTTCTTGAATTTAAATATAAATTGTTGTCGGGTTTGTAATCGCCAGCACTCGATGGGTACGTGCCGAGATTTTCTTGCGATGTTCGTTGAAGCTCGCATTCATATTATAAACGTGAGCAGGGACTGCACACTCTGCCTGGCCAAATGGCATCAAGCCAATGACTGTCATAGTCAAAAAGTATGTCTGAAGTGTGGAGGTCGAGTGTGGAGGATAACGGCCATGTACCTAAAATGTCCGTCCGTTCTCGTGAAAACATAAGATCTCGCCCGTATCACTATTCATGCAACCGGCATCAACAATATCCCCCAGTCTTATCGTAAGACTTCAGCATGTCCAATTCGTGCAGTATTGGATTCTTGTGGTAGGACCCTTCTGAAACCCTTAGGTCATGGCTCGGATTGCCGACATTCGCCACGTTATTACGCCGTTGGAAGCCATCCCTGAATGAATGAAAGATTCGTTTTTATGTCTGCCTCTCGCTGATCCTTGTGTTTTTCAGGCCAGGTCGCGTGGCTTTAGTGTTTGGTCACGAAATTTATTCTAAAATCGTTACCAGCGATGCCGGGGCTTCCTATAGCCCACTATACGATATTTGGATGGTCTTATATATTAAATGTCCGTATTTAATATATATATATATATATATATATGAAATTATTATGAATTGCTCGCACTGCAAATTCTAACGAGTATGGAAGTAGCGCCGACGCCACCTTTTATTATTATTGTTGACACTCTCTTTTCGCTGTCACTGTATCTTTTTCCACTCAACTATTTTCTTAATAAAGCAACTGCTTTTATTTTAATTTAAATCTAAAACGTTCATGTTTTCATTATTTTATTTGCACGCAACATATATATAAGTGAATTTCCGGTGAACCGCAATTGTCTCACTTATATATATATATATATATAAGTGAGACAATTGCGGTTCACCGGAAATTCACACTGCAGGATGTTAAAGGGTCGGACTCAATTGGTTGCTTTCTTTTTTCGAATTTATCATTAGGTCTTACCTTACAATTTCTGCGTACTAGTTTAATTACCTTATTACCTTCGTACTATTTAAAATATGACGATTTGAACTAATAACTTATTGATATAGATCCCATTTGACCTATACACCGTCCTTCGTCGTCGAATGATGCTAAGGTCAATCGATATAATTTATTGCAAAGAACGCCACTGCCATTAGTTTGAATAGGATTAGGATCTGCAATCAGATAATCTGTTATAGTGGCACTGATATTTTATTAGATTTTTTATACTTAAGCACACATATAAATACTATATGTTGTAAAGATAAACTCGTTGAAATTAAAGTAACATGTTAGAAAATTAGAATTAATATATGTTTAGAAACAAAAAGATAATAATTATAAGGATTAGGGTAAAATTCTATGACGATCTAGCCATGTCCAACATAGAGTCGTTCTTTGTCTGCAGGCAGGTCAAGTCCGAAGATGGGCTATATTGGTTCACGTTTCGGCATAGCCCCCATATAAATTTACAGCCCATTTTTCGATATTTTGGACTTCTTGAGCACGCAACAGAATTCGTTGAACTTTTGTACATTGGGTACTTCTTGGACACCAAATGTCTCCACTAAAAGTCATAAATATGGGCCCACATTTTCTGGTAGCCCCCCTTTAACGGTACCCCCCGTTTTAACCCGAATTCGCTGAAATTGGGTACAATGGGTTCTTATTGGGTACCAAATTTCTCCATTAAAAATTGTAAATATAGATCTATTTTTCGGTTAGCCCCCATATAAGGGCAACCCCAATTTTCTGTAGTTTGTGGTTTTTAAGCGCGCTTTTCAACTGAATTCGCTTAAATTTGGTACATGCCGTTCCTTTTTGGAACTACAAATTATAACTATCGCTCCACTTTTTCTGGTAGCCTGATAGTTAACTGATTAGTTCCGTGTGTAGAGGTTGTCCCCATATATGAGTATTCTGCCATAGTATAGAGGATAGTTATTACTCGAAATAGTCAGTTTTACCCTACAAATTATGGAATTATAAGACGATTTAGCCATCGGTTGTAATCATTCCGCTTTCTAAGGAAATCGTGATAAAAACTCGAATCTGACGATAATAAATTATATCGGCCAGCACTTTATAATTATACCTCCTGAAGGAAAGAATTGAGAAACAAAACAAAAATATTGGGTTCGAAATTGACATATGTCGGTCATTATTTAGGCATTGCCCTCATATAATTACAACCCCAAATATTTTCTAATTCATACACTATGTAATCTAAATTGTGGTAGTTTGAGGATTGTATATTCCACCATGCGTTAATAGTATCAGTCCACGCTATGGGGTTTTCATTAAAAATTGCTGAACTTTGTATTTGGCGTACATTATGGTTTACATAAACCGGTTTGTAGAATTATTAGTATAGGTATGTTCCCTATATTTTCATTTCAAGTATCTGTCAGTTTACCTACGGTGGAGGATATCCAAAGTTCGTCCCGGCCGAACTCAACGCTTTTTCACTTGTTTCCCTTATAATTAATAAGTTTTGGTTTTCTCCAAGCAAACATTGAGACAATTCCATTATCCATAAATTATTTATTTCATAATGATTTTTGTATTAATGCTTTTGTTTTTTTAAAAGTGAATAAAATACCCGATTTACAATTTAAAAAAATCAAACCTTGCAATTTTAGTTGAATTAGTTTTGTCCACCAATGTATATGGGAGCTATATCTAAATCTCAACCGATTTCCCCTAATATAAATGTGATCTGTACTTTCATAAGAATACATTGCTCTCAAAATTAACTATAGGTTAATCTAGTTAATTTTGCATCAACAGAAAATTGAATAAGGTGAAGTATCATTGCAATTTTTTTACGTAATGTGAACTCAAAATACAGTGACGTGAAAAAGTTTAGGTATGTTGGTACATTCTCTACAAAACGACAAAAAACTGTTCTAGTTAGGATATTTTAACGAAAATTGGAATGTTTATTCATTAACAATTACATCAGTGTTTACTGTGAATGGTAGTTTTAGTTACTAGCTATAGTAACTGTAAAATGCGAAGATCGAATTGTAGTTCTGACAGAAATGGGACAGTCATGCAGATAAATAGCTAAATATTTAAAAATAGTCATAAAATTGTTCAAATTTCTCGTAAAAGACATTTCGTCCATCGTCGACACTTATAACATCTAGTTCCTCAAGATTGTTAACTGTCACAGATGTTGTATATATTAAATGTTTAATGAGGAATAGAGGTACTAGAACACAAACATTAACTGCCAAGGCGACAAATAAACACGTTGGTGATTGGACTTTTAGATGAATTGATCTAGCCATATAAAACCAAAAATTTAAGGGGCGTCTAAATATTATTAAAAAATGCAAAAGTTGAAAAGCAGACGATTGGTGTTGAGACAAAAATTAATAGTTTCCATTTGAATAACACAGAATATTACTGACGTTCCCCAGGAAATAGTCAGCTATATTAAACATTAAAGCAAACTGTAAAACATGGCTGGGAAGATTAATGGTTTACGGTGTTTAACTTTGTGGAACGTTGATCCCGTGGTTTAGATGCATGTTATAAGGAAGATTAAAAGGTTATGTAAATATTTGTCTAAATAAGTTTAATTGCGGGGATAAAAGCGCATATCCCGAGTGTAAAGGCGACGAAATTGCGTTTCGCAAATTCGGTTTAGTATTGCTTAAATCCACAGAGACGATATCGATATTACTTTAGAAATTGCTGACTTTAGATTCGGATCCGCAGGGACGCATTCCGTTCCTGCTTCATATACCTTTACGGCAGTTATTTTTTCAGCAAACATCCAAAGACTGTAATCGAGGTAAATAAGTTAAAAATAAGCCGCTTTACAACGCCCTTTGTCGCTCTAACGCCAACGATTCTGGCGTGACAATCAATACAGGGTGAACATTTTCTACTCGGCTAGCTTCCAATATGTAGGTGGAAGTTGCTCGTTATGATTTACAATGACCAAATAAGCAAGCGCTTCAATTTTACGAAATCAATTCAGAAGCGGTTAAGGTTATTTATTCAATTACGACAGGTTCAGGAAGAGCGAATAACTGTGCGCCTTAAAAGGTACACCAATTGTATTTAACACTAGAACGGCGAAGGCGGTCATTTTGACCGCTTTCCAATTTCAAGTACAAAAGCAACTGTGCATTTAATGACACTTTTTTTAAAATTTGGTGAATTTTTTATAATAAACGTAATTCTATGAGGTACAAAAAGTCACCATATTTTAAAAAAAGTGTCATTAAATGCACAGTTACTTTTGTACTTGAAATTGGAAAGCGGTCAAAATGACGGCCTTCGGCGTTCTAGTGTTAATGCCCTAGAAGTTGTTTTTCTCAGCTACGACAATGCAATAAGAGAAACCGTCGTACTTTCCGAAATTCCATGGTTACTTTCTTCACAATAATGTTCAAAGGTTCAGAGTCCAGAAACTTCAAGTTGAGGAAGTGGAATTGATTTTAAGGCAGCCACAATAGTTATATTCGTTAAGAGATGCACGAACACATTTTTATCGGGCGAATCAAGTTACCCCCGTGTATGCCTTAACCGTGGCATCGAAAAATAAATGAAATTATGAAACCAACGAGATTTTGTTAAGGATTCTAATTCACGTTACTTAAATTAGTAGCGGACAAAGTAAGATCTAACCATAACATTTTCATTATAATTTTTGCGGTTAACTGAAGTGGCAAAGGTACGGATCTCCAAAAGTGGGAAAGGTCCAGTTACAGGCCAACCGAAATTTGAATTTTGACCCAACAAAGTCCCAGAAAGAATTAACCTTTAACCCTTCAACAAACCCAACAAAGTCCCAGAAAGAATTAACCTTTAACCCTTCAACAAAATTTTGACAACAAGTCTGCACTCGAAAGAAGTGGATCATGGACGTGAATTAAACAAATAATCATCTGGCTGATATATTAAAGTCCTAGCGGGATACAAAACACCCCAATGCATAATGTTTACTACAGCCGTCCCTAATAGAACGGATTTTTTCTGAAACGTGTTAAAGACCAGTTGATGTGGATGGATCGATGGGGACAGCAAACATCGAAAACCGATGCTGACTAATACAATTTTCCATCTCATGTCCTCTACGTAAACAATTCACGCATACTCTACGACGTTCCACTGTAGAAAATCTAGCCGATAGCGACATACTTTTGAATCGAGAACATTTAAAAAGCTAATGGGACTGTTGAGGGCAAAGGATACATCCATTCATAGAAGAAGTTGGGGAATTACATTAAGAATGTGTGTTGACGTGAATTTGAAATTTACTCATGTTAGTTTTTTTTGCCGAATCATTTCCATCCATGCAGACACATGAATGTCAAAATCCGTTCTGTTAAAAATCTATCGAGGTCTTTCTCCACAAAAATTCCAAAAATAAGGATTGGTCAAGAAAAAACTATTTTTTTCAAATACATAATTTCAAACCAATGGAAACCAAAGTTTCTGCAATAAAAAAGCCGACGAAATTTTAGATCGCTGAGAAAAATAAATATCTTTCCAGAAATGATAATGGATAAAAATTTGAATATGCGTCAAAAAATGTCCGAAAATATACAATTAATTGCAGAAACAAACTTACTTTCTTCAAAAAATTTAATATAAATCACCAAAAGTATAAAAATCTATAAAAAACAGAAAGTAATGTACAAATTTCCTAAATTTTAAAGGAATTGTTAAAAATAAAACAAATCGAAAAAAATTGTCGTAATTGCGAACTGTTAAGTACACGACAAATTAAAATGTCCAAAATTAGCTTTAAATGTATTCACACATTACTCATTTTGCAAATATATATATATATATATATATATATTTTATTCCAAACGAGTTAACAAGCCACAATCGACCAAACCGATTTGTAGCGTACACACAACAATACAAAAACTAAAAAATAATGTGTACCGCAGGCAAGAGACGTGTAGTACTTCACCATCACATTATGTTGCCATGCATTTTGATGTTCAGTATTTTGTTTTGTTGAGTTGGTCAGTGCCACAACGAGTTCATTGCTTTCATTGTTTCTTTATTTTCTAAGTGTTTAGGTTCGATACATTGTTTACGACAATGTATATGTTCGATATGTTGTTCACCCCTTCCGTAGCATACCAATTATTATTCACATTAATTGGCCACTCATTTGAGTCAATGGGGGAATCTTCTCTGCGCTCTCTTCTAGGAGTCACATTCGCCTGGTTCGGATTGTAGGAGAGAGTATCCGCTCTTTCCTACGCTCTCTCCTAGAAGTCACATTCGCTCAGTTCGGATGCAGAGAGGACTTTCCAGTGCTACGGTCGTCGATGTGATCTCGACCTTGTTTACGCTACATTTGCTCACCGCGACTCACTTGCATTCTAACTTTCGTTGTTTAAACTTGCTTTCGAACTCTCGTAGCGTAAACTCTTGCATTCTCGTTCTCGTAGAATAAACATCTCTCGCTATCGTTGTTAACGCACGTTAAGGTAAAGTCTTGTTTCTCACGAAACCCATTAACTTTACAATAAAGATTGAAAATATTTACATAAACATTCTATCGTTTTTCTTTTCTTTATTTTTGGGGTTTCACTGCTACACGGTATCACGCCAACATTTTGATCCGTTCGAGCCGGATAAAAATTAGCATTTCGTTGTCGGAGCATCTACCAGCAAAGTGTGACGTCGTTGCTAATTTGGTCTCTGTCACATCTTTTTTAAAGAAATATCATCATCCCCCCAAACACAACACCTCATCATCAACATCAAAAACTGCATCATCATCCACAAACAACATAATATATCAAAAGGTACGTAGTTCAGTTTCTTTTATATTGAGCATATCGCGAGTGTTTTCGTTTTTACATCTCGCTTTACAAAAAAAAAAAAAAAAAAATTTGTTTCTACATTTTTCGCTACGTCACGTACTGGTCGACTTACAATTGCCTTAACGCGTGTTTTCCTAAATATACAGTCCACTCATTGTCGCATATTCTCGCCATAATTTATTTGCTAGTAATCTGTTGTGTAGTGCTTATTTGTGATTTCTCACTAAAGGCTACCAATACACTCCGCTTTCTCGTTGACTTTGACAGCCACTAGTGAGAAAAAGCACTAACAACAATACGAACACTCATCGTGCCCTTATTCTTTTGTTGTTCTCAAACCTACCAACAATTCTAATATCGCATCAACTCTCCTTGTTTGTTCGTTAAACACAACAATAATATTCTAATATTCCACGCGCCTTTTTATAGCGTCTGTTTGCTAACACTCAATCACACCAACAACATATCCATTCCCCAACTCTCACTGTTGGATCGTTCTCGTTGTTTTGTTGATCGTGTGATATCAACAACAAATATCATTCTCGCATTCCAGCCGCCTTGTTTAGTGTGAGCCGACTAACAAACAAACGTACCAACAAGATCTTGCTCTCCCCACACATCTCTGTTGGTTCGTTGTCGTTGGTCTGTTTGTAGTGCGTTAGCCGCTCACTCAACACTGCTTGTGTTTTATTCCCTTTTGTGCGGTATTCGTTATTCACCACTGCACAGTGGGTACGTAGTAAAAAATTGTGAAATTTTATAAATAATATTTTAAAAAATATTTTATAAAAAATTGTTGTTATATTTGTTGGTCTATGGTAGATTTTTGGACTTTTTAATAAAAAGTACCCTACTTTCGGCATTTTACAAGAGCATTCAAAGCATTCCTTTGTGGTTAATTAAAAACTATTTTTGGGCAATTTTAATAAATTTCTTATATATTTTTCGAAAAAAAATACATATTTACATTTACAACAAAAATTAGTTGTCTGTAAAATTATATCACAATTTGAAATTTCGTGCACCCTACTGTCGGTAATTGCGATTTTCAAATTATTTTCGTCAATTTTTGTTCCTTTTTTGGAAATTTCACAAAATTTGTTGTTTTTATTTGTTTCTATCGACTATCTTGGTATTATTTGCTCGATCCCTATTGCCAATTCGACTGTGTGTACCCTACATTCGGTTCTAGTCGACCTTTAATAGTAAAAATATAGATTTTTTGGACTTTTTTGCTTCGATATCTTTGTTTTTCAATAGAATCATGTCGGTCACTCCATTGACACAATTTATTCGCGCTTCAGATAATGTGGTCAAATTTATTGCCTCATACCATATGCTTAAGCCAGAAAGTCATACGATTTTCAGCCTTGAAATTCAAAGCTCGGAACTTCAAGAGTTATGGTCTAAAGTCAAAGACACTTACGACAAGTGTATTGACTATTTGTTGACACTAGAGGGTACAACATCTGAGCAAATCTCTTCTGTCGATTCGAAGTACCAATCATCAAACCTAAGTTTCATTGATTGTTTGTCGGAGATCAATGAAAAGATTCACAATCTTAAGTCGGTGAAATCTCCTCCTGCAACTCCTGTCGTCGTTAATGCTAGTACACCGCAAACTACTTTAGCCTCAAATTCTCAACAAATCGGTAGTGCTTCTAATCGGCCTCTTGTTGATCAGCCACGTTCCGCAAATGACATGAATACTTCTCGTGATAGTTCGAATATCCCAAATTTTACAAATATGGTTCAAACAAATTTTCCTAATCCTGCCGAAGTTTCGATTTCTAATTTGAGTTTGCCACCTAGCATTTCAAATACCATGCATAATCTCAACTTACCACCGTGTGAGATTGATGAATTTCATGGAGATTTCTTGTCGTGGCCCACATTCCGGGACTTGTTTTCAGCAATATTTATTAATAACTCTCGCCTAAGTGACATTGAGAGGCTTTGTCACTTAGTTCAGAAAACAAAAGGTGAAGCTAGGGAAATCGTGTCTAAGTTTCCACTCACCCATAAAAGTTTCGCTATGGCTTGGCAGTCGTTGAAGGATACGTACGATAATAAACGTATCCTAGTGCATAACCATCTCAAGCTCCTTTTTGACCTTCCCGTCTTAGATTCTGAATCTAGTTCTAACTTGAAAATTCTACAGCGTGGTATCAACGGCTGCATTTCTGCTATGTCAGTATATGACGTAGTTACGGATCACTGGGATCCAATTTTGGTATATATTTGTCAGCACCGTTTACCTAAAATAACCGCAGCTTTGTGGGAGCAGAGTATAAAAGACAAATCTTCGCTATCGTCGTGGGAAGACTTAAACAAATTCCTTACTGAAAGGATTCAAACTTTAGCTTGTTTACGAGACATGAGAGGTTCTCCTTCTAGTCCGATTTCGAAAAGTAAAGTCAAAACCCATGTAGCTACTTCAGTGGTTAATCCTAAATCAAAGTTCACCTGCATTCTTTGTCGAAATGAATCACATTCGTTACGTTCATGTCCCAAATTTAGAACTCTTTCGTTTGAAAAAAGATTTGAAGCGGCTAAAAAACAGGGTTGTTGTTTAAATTGTCTCTCGGTAGGACATTCCGTCAAAAATTGTGCCAGTTTCCATAACTGTAATATTTGTAAAATTCGCCATCATACTATGTTGCATAGGCCTACTGCTTCTCCTCAATCGTCTAGGAATGGTTCTACCCCATCAGCTAGGATTGGTTCTCCTCAATTATCCGTACTTGGTTCTCCTCTATCGTCTAGGCCTTCGAATACTATCGCGTCAAACATTGTTAGTCGTCCACAAGTAGATGGCAATGTGGCATCAACTTCTACTGGCACTAGTTCTAGAGTGGTAAATAGTCAGGTGTTCCATACCTCCCAACATCGAAATGTCTTGTTGGGCACGGCTATGGTCAACATCGTTCATTCCGGAGTTTCGTATCCTGTTCGAGCTCTTATCGACACTGGCTCAGAGGCTTCGTTCATATCTGAACATTTACAAAAACGTCTCAACTTGCCCACTCATCCCGCCTCGGCCACCGTTTCAGGTGTAAATAGTTCATCCTATGCCACTTCTAAGAAAAATTGTTCATTTCGCATTGGTTCTCGCTTCAATTCTTCATTAACTGTTTATGCTAACGCTTTCGTTCTTCCAAAAATATCTGGAGATCTCCCTTCAGTGCCCCTTAGTTCTAATCTCACATCTTGCTTGCCCAATCTTCCTTTAGCCGATGCTCACCTTTTCAATTCTAGACCTGTCGATTTGTTATTAGGGGCAGATTTGTATCCACAAATCTTGATGGAAGGGACGCAACGAAATGTTTTGGGTTCCCTCTTAGCCCAAAACACGATATTCGGCTGGATTCTGACTGGTCCTATGCCTTCGTCCTCAGTCCAGGTCTTTAGGACTACGTTGGATTTTGCTGAGGATGAATCTCGCCACAGAACACTACTCCGACTTTGGGGACTTCCATATGTTCCCAAATTGAAGCATCCTTCGCCGTCGGACATGTTCTGTGAGAGGAATTATCGTCGTTGTGTTCGGTCAAAATTCATTTAGCTTTTTCTCCTAATGTAGTTCTCGCTTACGTAGATTTTCGTTGCTGACCAATCTTTCTTTGCTTTCGAACAGTTCACTCCTCCCCAAAGCTCTCATTCTCTATCGCTGTCATCGATTGAACGTCAACTAATTACTTTATCGTTTTCTTGCCAATTGTTTGTATTATTGCAGAATTCGTTCACGCGATTTCCATTCATGGTGGAAATCAGCCTCGTAGCCTTCTTATCCATATTTGGTTCTCTAAAATTATGCGTATTGCTATCAATCGTTTCATCTTCTTGAGACTTCATGGTTGCTCTTTTTTGAAAAAAAAAGTTACTCGAGCCATTCGATATGAAGTTGTTTACGAATTCAGCGTGTCATATCGTCAAAGGTTTTGTATATGTCTTCGTCTGCTTTTAAATTAAAGCAGTTTCTTAGAAGTCACTCCTCCTTTGTGTTCTGCTTCCTTTTGGCATCTCATTCTCGTTTTTGCGTTGTCGCGTTTGTCATATGACAGAATTTGTTCTTAGTTCGCACAGAGGCTTGCTTAATTCTATATCCCTTTCGATACTGTTCAACTTGCATCGGGCCATCAATCTAGTCGCTCTTCCTCGTTCGCCACATTAACAAATAATAGTCGATTCCCCTCTAAGTCTTATCAATAGACTTCACTGGTTAACATTTCTAATAGTTACTCCAATTACAAACTCACTGGAGGAATCAATCAAAACAAAAAAAAAATGGAATCATACTTAGCTCCTATTCAGTTTTATTAATTCGTTGTGCTCCATCATGAGCAATCATACTAGGTCCAACAAGGAATTGTTCGTCGACCAGATACAAAATTAGTTGTAAATAGTAAAGAATAACTTCATCGTGTATTCTTTTTGTCAAAATAGTCGAAAAATAAATAATTTAAATTGACTTATATCCGCACCTGCTCAATAAAACTGAACTACTATACCTGTCGATGCATTTTATTCACAATGCAAATACTAACCTAGAATAAGTCGCGATTTAGTCTAATTCATGTTGCATTGCATTGTAGCGCTGCAAGGTGGGCGGCAATGTTTAGGTTCGATACATTGTTTACGACAATGTATATGTTCGATATGTTGTTCACCCCTTCCGTAGCATACCAATTATTATTCACATTAATTGGCCACTCATTTGAGTCAATGGGGGAATCTTCTCTGCGCTCTCTTCTAGGAGTCACATTCGCCTGGTTCGGATTGTAGGAGAGAGTATCCGCTCTTTCCTACGCTCTCTCCTAGAAGTCACATTCGCTCAGTTCGGATGCAGAGAGGACTTTCCAGTGCTACGGTCGTCGATGTGATCTCGACCTTGTTTACGCTACATTTGCTCACCGCGACTCACTTGCATTCTAACTTTCGTTGTTTAAACTTGCTTTTTCGCTTTCGTAGAGTAAACACTTACATTTTCGCTTTCGTTGCTAAAACATCTCTCGCTATCGTAATTAACGCACGCTAAGGTAAAGTTTTGTTTCTCACGAAACCCATTAACTTTACAATAAAGATTGAAAATATTTACATAAACATTCTATCGTTTTTCTTTTCTTTATTTTTAAGGTTTCACTGCTACACGGTATCACGCCAACAACATAATGAGAAATGCAGGATGAGAAAAAAATGATGGAGGAGACTTAAATATGGGTTTATTCAACTTTTGTGTTCCTTTGAAAATGCTGCTAGGGTTTGCAGAAGATTATAAAAAAGTTGTACTACATAGTAAACATGATCTTATTATGCTGCGGAGTACAACCGATAAAAATGTGTGTTATTCAACAGATTCGAAAGAGAAACTAAATGTAAGAATCACAAACATAATATGGAGAATACCTCATGTACATCTATCGGATCCTTCAAAGCTAATGAAAACAATAAGTAATGGAAGATCACTCCCCATTGCATTCCGTAGTTGGGATTGTCATTTTAACCAAACATTTCAAGGTGCAACAAAGTGTCAATGGAATGTTAAATTATCAACTAATAGAGAACGACCACGTTTTATTCTTTTGGCTATAGAGAAAGATAACAAATTCATTCATTCCAATTTAGTGAATGTAAAGGTTCATTTAAATTCAGAAGCATACCCATATGATGATCTGAATCTAAAATTTTACGAAAATAGATATGCAGTATTATATGATATGTATGCTAAATTCCAACAAAACTACTATTTTAAGGAAGCTCAACCAATTCCAGCAGGAGCATCAGCATTCTGTCTAATTCTTCATGATCGTTATTTTTATTTAATGGTTTACATACAATGATTAATGAAGACAATTAATAAATATATATACATATAAACATTTATACTGATATAATTAGAGCTATATTAGGCATAAATCGACATCCATTTCAGATGTAAAGTTATTAAATATATTATTGAGAGCATCTTCATCATCAATACCCGCATGACCCCAAGCATACGTATTAACTTTGTCTAATTTTACTTTTCTCTTAGTGTCTACAAAATTTAAAACTATTTTATATAATTTGCTGGTGTACACTTCATGCAACTTAGATCTAAAGTTAAGCATGGTATCACTTATGGTTATTTCATTATATAAACTATTTTTGTAATCCGCAATTGTGTAACGCCCAATGACACACTTCTTAACGCCTTAACCTTTTTTTACCTCTTGACCATTTTGAACCGTATAAGAATACATCTTTGGACCTAACCCATTAAATTCTAACATTATATCCCCACAATTCTCATCCTTCATCATCCCAATAACCTTATTATTACAACGAGGAATATTGTATATATTATTTTCTGGGTAGGCTGATGTATCAAATAATTGATGAATATCAGGCCTTATTTCTTCATAGACGTCATCAGAAAATATTGTGTATATGAATGAGTCTGTATCCATATAATTTAACTTCACACGTTCATCGAATTTTCTCTTCATGTATTCATAGTGGGAATCATACATCTTCCACTTTGCTAATTCCAGAATGCAAAAGCCTAAGTAAATTGGTTTGTCATAGGTCACATTCAATCGATCCATTTGAATGGCCCAAAGATTCGTAGAAAATTGTGAGGCACTATGGAAATTTGGTTTTGAAATCAATGACCCCGCTCCTAGTTTGTTTCGATTTATATTACCCCAATGTGTAACTAATTTTACGTCTTTTCGTTTGTCGATATTCTCCATAGTTTTACCAAATACTGCATTGGTTAATAGGTTAAAAAAGTTTCTTAGAAAATCATTATCTGCTTTTTTTCTTTCTTCTGTGTTTTTATTAATATATGAGGCTAACCATGGAGATTGTGTAAACGAAAGAATTCGATGAACCTTTTGTAATATTAATCCATTATCTAAACACTGTTTTAACAACATATAATGAATGGGATATTGTAGTTTTGGAGCAAAATCAGCAATAAGCTTTGCATATTTGGAACCTCCTACTTTTTTTCCGAACAAAAAGGTAAATCATTACGTGCATCATGCAGTTCAATTGGATGCGCCAAGTCAACTAAGTATACAAATCCGGTAGTCTGATTCGGCTTAAAGTTTCGGATTGACTTCTCGTCAACTATCATATTTTCAGGTTCCACCCACTTAAAATTTCCTGATGGAAGATATAGCCAATCAATATAAATTATTAGCATCTACATATAATAGATAACTAGATGGTTCATTTGCGTTATAATCTTTCATGTATTTATTGTTGGCCTTAGCATGTCTTTTTGAGCATTGTGTTAAACCACCCCTAATTCCATATTTAAATAAATTAAACATATCTAAGTCTGTCAATAAATCTAAATTAATTTTGGTTTGTCGAAGCATAGCATCAAAAGATAAAAAGATGGAGCTGTGTAATATTGACACGGATCTACCTTATGCTAGCTTAAATATAATTCCATATAGTCTCTAATTGTTTTACAACTAAATGTGTCCCACACCTTTTTGGCATGTTCGTAATCTTCAACACTGCAGTGTTTATCATTTAGTTTGCTATAGAATGCTTCAATGGGTGGAAGAACGTTTAATTTTTCAAATGTATTTATATATTCATAACAGAATATTCCCTTCTTTCTCATCAAACTAAATTCATTATTATTCGGAAAATGATTTCTTATAGCATCTTATGCATCTAAACTATGTGCCATAAAGCGAAGCGAATCTAGAAATCTAAATTCTAATGTTTCACCCTCTCCCATTTGTATTTTGTGGGATAATGAAGTATATAATTCTTTATTCTGAGGTATAACTGTAGTTTTCCCATGTATTGAAGTTAATAGCTCTTTCACGAATAAATGACAGTCGTATGATGAAAAATTATGAAAGAAAATGGGGATAAATTTTGGAACTACATAATTCAAATTACATTCACTATGCGCAGCCCCTCTATATTGACCTGTTATGTGACAATGATCACGAACCCTATCATTGCCTAACTCTTTATCACAAATATGGCAATTAACCACAGTATTGAATATTAAATTCTCACTTTGCGTTAACGGTATCATTGGGCGATTAGCGGTCAGATATATGTCGAAAATTTCCTTCCCTAATGCAAGTAACAATTCCACAAATTTTTGAGCAGCATCACTACCACTATAACAATGAAATCTATCTAAACTGCTGTCAAAACTACACTTAATATTAAAACCAAAAGCACATGGAACGTGCTTATTTACATTGTTTCCTATGCTATCTTTATCTTCTAAAACGCATTCAAAATCCGCATACACCACAAATGGAACATCCATTTGATTTTTAAAATTCTTAAACTCTAACTTATATTTACCTTCCGCTGGCATATTGGTGATGACACGACTGCATTGGTCTGCATGTTGCTTCATTAATCTATCATTTGATGTGAAGTAGAAGCATTGATTGCAAATCAATACTTCTCTTGTTGATAGAGTCAACTGACTTCTTAATAATCTAAAAAAATAAAAAATATATATTTATAAATAATGTTTTATATGTGATTATAGTTATATTATAATATTTACCTAGAGACATTATTCACTAAAATGTAGTGTGCTTTTTCTTCCTGCTCCAACAATACCAAATTTATGTGTACAGACTTCTCCTTTTTAGTATTGTAATATGGTCCAACAACACACTTTGCAGCTTTATCATAACCGAACACATTTACGCTTATGTTTGGGTTATGATTCTCAAATATTTTTATCCTGTCCAATTCCAATGGAAAACTCATATCGGTGAAATCGAGTATTGTTCCACTTTTATGTATATGGAGACTCAATATTATCAATGTTGTATGATGAGGTTCTGCATGGGTTATTAAGTTTTGTTGTTTCTAGACCAGCAATAACGCACCACTTAAAACAATATTCATCACGATTGAATATGTTTATGCAAGCTTTCTTACTTTGTAATGATTTGGGGGGTTTTATATATTGTGATCCTTTTAATGGAGTGGACTTATTTATATTAATGTCTAAACTCGGAAGACTTGTTAGAGCCCACCCCGAATCACGTTCTTGGAACTCGGACATCTTATTTTTTAAAGCATCAATATGTTGCTTAAAAATATCATCCAAGCTATCAACTCTCGTAACCTGACATATTTTTGTGCTGTGCTGCATGCTTTGTATCGTAACATCTTCTAGAGATACTTTAATATATTGACAAAGGAGTTCCAAATTAAATTTGATCACATTATGGCGAGCTAAAGCGTCATTCAGTAATTGTACAATTGCTTTATTAGCCTCTGAGTAGACTTCATCTATATCAACTACAATCCTATTGAACTTGTATTGAAACGTTTCGATTCGATATTTAAAGCCGCTACTTATTAATGAAATATTTTCGTTAATTATTTTAGCGCTATTTTCTTTATGAACAGAAGTCTTGCAATGTCTAAACCATAATTTTTTTATAATGTGTACTTTGCATGAGTCACAAAATATATGTGTGTCAGGTGGATTGCATTGACTTTCTTGTTGATTTTGTTGAGGTAGGTCGGATTGTTTTTGGCTTTCTTCTTGATTATGTTGAGGTGGTTCAGAGTGATCTTGAGGTTGTTGTTGTTGTTGGTTAAATTGTTGTTGGTTGCATTCTGGATTTTGTTGGGGAAATTGTAGTTGATTATACTGCTGTTGTTGGATGAATTGATGATTTGAATTTTGTTCATAATATTGCTGATACTGTTGCTGTATATGCTGTTGATTCTGTTGCTGAAGATTTTGTTGGTGATGTTGGGGATTATATTCCTGATGGGTTTGTTGGTTATATTGTTGTGGATAATTGTGAGGAATGGCATTAGGTAATACTCCATTCCAAGGATTTTCATTTTGCCAGTTTCTCATATCCATTGACAATTGATTAATCTGTGCACTTCGTTGTTGCTGATGATGTCTGCTATTCATTTCACGTAATAATTGTTGCTCTTGTTCATAGTCCCATATACTTTGCACATCTTGTTGTTGTTGTAATTCCAAAGGATGGTTCAAGTAATAATGCAATTTCAATGCTTGCGTATGAACAAAAAATTGTTTACAAATATTGCACATTTTGTGCGTCTGTAAATGTTTTTTATATGCAAAACCGCTAACAAAAGTCTTAGAGCAGAAATTGCAAACAAAGATTGTTGTTGCCATTTTAAAGATTTTTTTTTAATGCGTTTGAAAAAAATATATATGTTGTACTTTTAAGACGAAGTCTCAACTGAAAGTGATGTATTTAGATGCATAAACAAATAGCGCAATTGATTTTTACATATTCTCTCTTGTCTAGCAACAAGAGACAATTAACTACAACAGCAATGACAAGAACACTCGAACGCACAAACAGTCTTCTTCATATTTCTGTTTAGCATCGATATGTAACAAACAACAACAAGTACACTTAGGCCTGTGCGCCTAAATGTTCTCCCTCATATATTTTTTCTAGCAATGAAATATATGAAACACAACAACAATGACAACAAGAACACTCGAACGCACAACCAGTCTTCCTCATATTTCTGTTTAGATTTGATATGCAGCAAATAAAAACAATGACAAAAAGTATATTTAGGCGCACAGGC